>NC_057803.1:503537462-503583042 GCF_018294505.1 Triticum aestivum
TCACAGAAAGGGCTTTAAAAGAAATGCCACAGTCGGACGTCGGGGCGACATCACAGAAAGGGCTTTAAAAGAAATGCCACAGTCGGACGTCGGGGCGACATCACAGAAAGGGCTTTAAAAGAAATGCCACAGTCGGACATCGGGGCGACATCACAGAAAGGGCTTTATTCACAAGTAAATAATACTCATAATAAATATTCAATTCATGATAATAAACAGGTTAGTCCACCCACAGGAATAACATTTAACCGGACTTAGCACTCATGGGATTCACCGGAGTCTCTGTCATCAAACTGATACTGTTAGGACAAGATAATATGAATTTGGACATGGAATAGATGATTCAAGGAATGTATGACTCTGCAGAGTTTGCACAAAAATTGTCCCACAGCCAACGGATTTCCGTAGTCACGAAGGACTAGTTCCGTTTACGGTTTTTCGGAAGAAAACACAGCTATCCAGTACACACCCATCCTACCTCTCGATGCCAGGACTCACCCTAGACATCATCCCAGAAAAACTTTTGAGACGGGGAGATCACAATCTCGAATAGCATGGGATCAAATTTATATACGCGCGCTCTAAGGGGTGCCCCCCTCTCGGTCCCAACCGGAAACACCCATGCCCCCTGACCGGATGACTAGCTTTAATCCAGGCCATGGAACCATCATCCCGGCCTCTCCTTTTGGTGTGTACCAGGAAAGCGGTTTGCAACTTACTAAACCATATTCCTTGCGGAAAACATGTGGTAGTACAGGGAAGGAAATGAGAGGAACTGGACCTATACGGTTTGACACTGAAGTCATATAGTCTGGCATAAGACTGGCATGCTACGACACTGCCATCTTACCCATCCTCATGCCAACACATGGCCATTCATACTCACATCCATCCACTTATGGATCATCGAACTCACTTACCTCAACATTGCATAAAATAACGTTCATCGGTATGCTCATCAACATGCCATGAAACTAACTAAATGCAAAACATGCCAAGACACTCATCATATCAAAAGTTCAAACATGCTTGCCTGGTTCAGAGTAGTCGGAGTCTAGCTCGGTGAAGTTTGCGGCTCCGTCACCTCCTTCGGTATCTACGGTATAAAGAAACTATATGCGCTATCGTAAATACCAAGGGGTGCACAAAAAGTATTCCAAATTTTTTTTCAAATAAATCTGATAAAAAACTAGACAAAATTTTAAAGAGAACAGAAAAAGAATCAATCAAAAATACCTTTCTGTTTAAAAGTTATAAGGGTTTTAATCTAGGGACTCATCTGTAATGAAACAGAAAGTTTCTAGGGGCTAGTTTATAAAAACAGAAAACGCTTCGGCAGAAACTACGCCAGCCCAAAGGGAAAGCGCATTTGGCAGAAGGCGTTTTCAGAAAACGCTTCGTTTAGAAAGGACAGAGAGGCTGATAGCGGGTCCCACTTGTCATGTTTAAACTTTCAAATGGGAGGGACGAGGCTCGTCGGCGCCCGAGGGCTGCGGTGGTCGCTGGCGGCGATCCACGGCAAGGTAAGGGGATCGGAGGTTACCAACGTGCTCACCGTGTCCTTCCGCAACGGTGGGTGGTGGTGTTGGTCGCCGGGGAGCACCACGTCGACGGCGGTCTCAACTCCGGCGGGCGGTGGTTCGGGCGTGGATGGAGCTCGTCGGAGAGGACTGCAAAGGCCAAATTGATGAGGGGGTTAGAGTACTGGGTGTGAGAGAGGGCTATGGACGAGGTTTGGGCGCCGGAGATGGCCTCACCAGAGTGAATCAAGCTGGAGGCCGAGGCGGAGCAAGGCGGCCAGAGTTGGGGAAGGAGACCTCCTCGAGGTCCTCCTGGTGGCTTGGCAGGGTCCTGGGGAGGTGCAGTGAAGGTGCGTGCTCGAGGGCGAGCTCGGGTTCCTTTTTATAGGCGATTCGAGGCGGTGGCCGAGAACGGGGTTCTCTGGCGAAGCTTACGGCGGCGCAGGGCATTGGTCGGGGAGGATTAGGGGTCGAGCGCCGTCGTGGGGGTTCAATGGGTCCGTTTAGGTGCTAAACTGGCCGGGGTTTGGGTGTTTGGGTCGAGCTCGACGGAACGGGGGTGGCGCGGCCCGTCGGCGGCAGGGAGCACGTTCCGTGCTTGCCGGGCCACGGTGATGGTGCCACGGGCGTGCGCTGGCATGCATGAGGCCACGCGGAGAGCCAGAGGGCTTTGGGCGGCGCTGAACGGCGTTCTGCCGTGGTGTGCCTTCTGTCGGCCGCCACGGGAGGTCCCGACGCCTCAGAAGACGCCGGCGAGGGTGGGCCAGCGCGCCACCGACGCCAGGAAGGCTCCACGCACGTGTGTGAAGCTCCGGACAAGAGGGAGGGGCTGCGAGCATGGAGCCAAGCGCACTGTGAGCTTGTGACTGAACTCTAAAGAAAACGACACTGTAAAACTGAATTTTACTGAACTTTACTGAAAATGCAAAGAACAGTGCAGCTCAGGTGTTCGACAGAATGCTTTTGGCATCTAGGGATTTTTCCTTGAGCTGAAACTTGGTGGAGTGGCTACTCATTGCTCCAGTAGGCTGCATGATTTTTGGTGGAATTTTTGGAGAAGTGTGGATATGAATTTCATCAAATTTGTCAAATCTGGTCCAAACTTGCAGTGAGTGAAATTTGAAATATTTGAAAAGAAGAAGAGTGGATCAAGATGGTTCTAGGTTGTGGGTACTAAAGACAATCCAGGGAAGTTGGTTTGGGATAAAAACTCAAAGGCAAAGTGGTACTTGCTTTGAAAATCACTTAGGCTCAAAATAATTGGCAGAAATGTTTTGGGAGATAAAATAATTGAAATAAAATCCAAAACTTGTTTGGACTTGTTGAGACAGAGGATTTAAATTGCTCAAAGGTGGAGGGAGGGGTTTTGAGAAGATTTACTATAGGAGACATGGTATAACCATGGGTGGTTTCAAAAAAGAAAGAAGTCCCAAAACTCCTAGGGTTTTTTTTAAATGAAAATAAATAAGTTTGAGAGGGTAACAACCAGAAGGAAAAGCTTCCAAAAATTCAACACCAAATTTGAAAGGGAAAAGAAAATCCTTGCCAAAGGAAAGGAAGTTTTTAAGAGGAAGGATTTCTGGAAAAGAAATTTTAAATGCCCTCTTTTAAAATCCAACAAAGTTTTTGATGAAAACCAAATTAAAATTTTGGAGTGTCACAACACCTACCCCCTTAGGAAAAATCTCGTCCCCAAGAATTCAGCTGATCCTTAAATAAGTGCGGATGCTCTGTCCGAAGAAAATCCTCTCTTTCCCAAATTGCTTCACTGTCGGTGTGATTGCTCCACTGGACTTTGAAAAACTTTGATGGTCTTCTGTCGGTCCTCCTTTCAGACTCCTCTAATATTCTTACGGGACGTTCCCGATAAGTGAGGTCTGGCTGCACGTCAATGTTTTCATGGGATACTTGTTTCTCTGGGTTGCTTACGCACTTCCTCAATTGCGAGACATGGAACACGTCGTGGACATCGGATAATTCCTCGGGTAAGTCTAGCTGGTAGGCTACCATGCCTCTTCGTGCCCTTATACAGAAAGGTCCGATGAATCTTGGTGCTAGCTTCCCTTTAATCTTGAATCGTTGCAATCCTCTCATAGGGGATACTCTCAGGTATACGAACTCACCGGGTTCGAAGCTGACCCTACGATGTTTCTGATCATAATAACTCTTCTGTGGACTTTGAGCGGTCTTAAGTCGGTCTCTGATTAGCTTGACCTTTTCCTCGGCTTCTCTGAGCATGTCTGGTCCGAAGATGCGGCTGTATCCGGTCTCTGACCAATTTAACGGGGTACGACATCTTCGTTCGTATAAAGCCTCAAATGGTGCCATTTGTAGGCTGGCCTGGTAGCTATTGTTGTATGCGAACTCGGCGTATGGCAGGCTTTCTTCCCAACTGGTTCCATATGTGAGGACACATGCTCTCAGCATGTCTTCTAAAACCTGGTTTACGCGTTCTGTTTGTCCATCAGTCTGTGGGTGGTATGCGGTACTGAAGGCTAGTTGGGTTCCCAGAGCCTGTTGTAAATGCTCCCAAAATCTTGAGACGAACTGAGTGCCTCTGTCGGATATTATAGTCTTCGGGACACCGTGTAGACAAACTATGCGGGAAAGATAAATCCTGGCAAGCCTCTGAGTGGTGTGGGTCGTCTTTATTGGAATAAAGTGTGCCACTTTGGTTAACCTGTCAGTGATGACCCATATGGCATCATTCCCGTGTCATGACCGAGGTAGGCCGACAATGAAATCCATCCCTATTTCATCCCATTTCCACTCAGGTATTTTGTTCGGTTGCAGTAGTCCGGCTGGTCTCTGATGCTCGGCTTTTATGCGTTGACATGAGTCGCAACATGCAATGAAAGTGGCTATGTCCCTCTTCATACCGTGCCACCAAAATCTTTCCTGAATATCTTTATACATTTTGGTTCCTCCAGGGTGGATCGAGTACGGGGCGGTGTGGGCTTCAGCTAAAATTTGCTGTTTAAGGTCTTCTATGTTTGGCACGCAGAGCCTTTCTCCGTACCATAATATTCCTTAATTGTCTATGACGAATTCCGAGGCCTTGCCCATACTCAACTTTCTTTTGATGCCTTCGATGCTGGTGTGACCGGGCTGAGCTCCTTTAATTTTCCCCACAAGGTCGGGTTGTATTTCCAAGTTTGATATGGTGCCTTTTGCTACCATTATCAAGTTGAGCTTGGCAAATTCTTGTTGGAATTCGGGCCTCAAGCTGTGCAAATTGTTTTCGTCGGAGCTGGGGTTCCGACTAAGAGCATCGGCCACTACATTTGCTTTTCCTGGATGGTAATGGATACCAACATCACAATCCTTTACCAATTCCAACCAGCGTCGTTGCCGTAAGTTTAGTTCTGGCTGTGTGAAAATATATTTGAGACTTTTGTGATCCGTATATATTTCACATTGATTCCCAAGTAAGAAATGCCTCCATTCCTTGAGTGCATGAATAACTGCTGCCATTTCTAAGTCATGAGTGGGATAATTTTCCTCATGCTTGCGAAGTTGCCTTGAAGCGTAGGCGACAACCTTGCCTTCCTGCATCAACACGCATCCGAGACCCTTTCTGGACGCGTCACAATATACTTCAAAATTCTTGTGTATGTCGGGTACAATTAATACCGGTGCTACCGTTAACTTCCGCTTTAGCTCTTGGAAACTTTTCTCGCAGGCTTCTGTCCATTCAAACTTCTTATCTTTCTTGAGCAACTGTGTCATAGGCTTGGCTATGATGGAGAATCCTTCAATAAATCTGCGGTAATATCCTGCCATTCCCAAGAAACTCCGTATGTCTGATACGCTGGCTGGTGACTTCCAGCCAAGTATGGCCTTGACTTTCTCTGGGTCCACTGCGATACCGTCTTGGGTCAGTACGTGGCCTAGAAAGCCTACTTGTCTTAGCCAAAATTCACACTTGCTGAACTTGGCATACAATTGGTGTTTTCTGAGCTCTCCTAGCACAATCCTGAGATGTTCTGCGTGCTCTTCTGGTGTCTTGGAGTATACCAGAATATCGTCGATGAATACCACGACAAACTTGTCCATAAACTTCATAAATACTTTGTTCATGAGGTGAACAAAATATGCTGGGGCGTTAGTTAATCCAAATGGCATCACTGTGAACTCGTACAGTCCATATCTGGAGGTGAAGGCTGTTTTGGGGATATCTTCCGTTCGTACCTTCAATTGATGGTATCCTGACCTTAAGTCAATTTTTGAGAATACCTTGGCCTGAGCGAGTTGATCAAACAAATCGTTTATCCTTGGCATCGGGTATTTGTTTTTGACTGTGACCATGTTAAGTGCTCGATAGTCAATACACAATCTCAGCATTCCATCCTTCTTTTTGGCAAATAAAATTGGTGATCCCCAAGGTGAGGAGCTGGCTCGAATGTATCCTTTGTCTAGCAATTCCTTTATTTGTTTCTTCAACTCAACTAATTCGGATGGTGCCATTCGGTACGGTTTCTTGTATATGGGGGTGGTTCCTGGTGCGAGCTCAATGCTGAATTCTATCTCTCGGTCTGGTGGCATGCCTGGTAGCTCTTCAGGGAATACATCTAGAAATTCACACACTACTGGAACCTTGTTTAGCTCAGAAACGTCCACCTTATTTAATCTCGGTTGCCGGGGTATTTTTCCTTCCTTGGCTGATACTCTTATTGTCTTCCCTTGGTGGTGTGTGAGAATTACGGTCCTGTTGAAACAGTCGATAAACCCCTTGTTGGTGGTTAGCCAATCCATCCCTAGGATGACATCCAGTCCTTTATTTTCCAATAAATAAGATTTGCGTGAAACTCCAAACTTTCAAACTCAATGACCACATTCTGACAGTAATTCTGAGTAACTTGCTGAATCCCAGGGGACTTGATGATTATGGATTTCTCCAAAGGAAGCATCGAAAAATTATTTTGCAAAGCAAAACTTTTCGAAATGAAAGAGTGAGAAGCTCCAGAATCAAACAAAACCATTGCAGGTATTGTGTTGACAGGAAACGTACCGAGTACGATATCCGGAGCATTTTGTGCCTCCTCTTTGGTTACGTGGTTCAGATGACCCTTCCTGTGGTTATTGTTGGGATTGAAATTGTTTCGCTTGGGCGCTGAATTATTGCCGCCGTTGTTCGGCTTTGGGGTTGAGTTCCTTGGCTTGGGACACTGTTTGGCATAGTGCCCTTCTTCTCCACAAGCGTAACAAGTAACGCCGGGGCGATAGGTGAATTCCTTGTCCCTTTCATGAAAATTCTTGATTGGGCGTGAGACATTGGATGAGGATTTGTGTGTCCCACCCTTTTGAAAATCTGTCCTGCTTCGGTGATTGCGAGCATGGTTAGTCTGGTCCCTTTTTCGCTTGCGGATATCTTCCAGACTGCGTCTCTCCTTTTCCAGAGTAATGGCTTTGTCCACCAGTGTTTTAAAATCAGGAAAAGTGTGCACGTCCAGTTGGCATTTAAGCGCGGGCGCCAGACCGTCAAGGAATTTCTCCATCTTCTTGATTTCAGTCATACACTCTTCATTGGCGTAGCGGGACAATAGAGTAAATTGACTGTTGTAATCTGACACTATCATGTTCCTTTGTCTGAGGTCATCGAACTCTCTCTTCTTGATTTTCATAATACTCTTAGGAATGTGTGCACCACGGAAACCTTCCTTGAAATCATCCCAGGTTATGTCATTTTCGTTGGGATGCATGTGCAGAAAATTCTCCCACCACGATGCGGCTGCTCCTGTGAGATAGTGCGGAGCATACAATACCTTTTCGGGGTCTAAACATTTTGCAATAATTAATTTCCTCTCCATATCTCGAAGCCAGTCCTCGGCTTCAAGAGGTTTGTCAGTGTGAGAAAATGTTTGGGGACGTGTCTTCTGAAGCTCAGATAACTTGGATTGCTGCTGATACTGTCCATGGTGATTCCCCATGTTGATGACTTGGTTCATCATTTCACGATGTTGTTGCTGACTCTGTTCATAAAGGCGACACATTTGGGAAAGTGCCGTTTCACTGTTCTGTTGACTCGACTGCCCTTGTGTGAAATTGTTGCCTGGTTGAGTGTCATAATCTTCCTCTGGCGGAGTAGGCATAGAGCGAGTCCAAGGACGAGACATTTTTCACTCTGGGGATATATTTTGTAAAACTCATAAGAAAAGCGAAGATGGTCGCAAAAACAAATCCAAAATTGCACAAGGATGGCAAATAATTTAAATGACCAAGATCACTTAAGAAAACAAATCGAATTGCGCACGGAGAAGGACTGCTCATTACATATCTTACACGCGGGCGATAATTATATAATACATCACTCAGGATATGCGTACATAATCCTGACATGTTATTTAGGCTAGTGCACTTCTCCAGTTCCTACATAATGCGCAAACAGGCTACTCCTCACAACCTATGTACATATCTTACAAAGCGGTACATCGCATGACGGGCAAGCACACTCAGCCGGAAATGTTGACGATCTCCTTGGCCCTGCCAAGGGTGAGGCGCAGTGAGGCTGGGGACTCGACCTCCTCCTCACTAATAGGCTCCAGACATGAAGAGTTGCGTCGAGTAGATGGAGCGGGTGCCAGGGGCGGAGCAACACGAATAGGAGTAGGCACAACGGGTGGTGTAGTGCGTGCTGGAGTGGGCGCAATGGCCTGGTTGAACTCTTCGGTGGTAGGCAGGCGACGAGTAGGTGCATAAGATGCTGATGACGAGACAAAAGTCAGTGGCGGTGCGGTGGGCAGGAGCTCCCTCCTGTTGGCGGCACAGCCATGGACTGAGTCCATGCGGGCAGCTACGAAGTCGTCCACCAGGTTGTCGAAGGCTGCCTCCATAGCCCGGAGATACTCAATAAGCATCTCAAAAGCCTCATCTCGTTCTCCTCTGGGGCAGGAGAATGCGTAGTGACAGGTGTAAGGCACATGGCATGGAAGATAGCGGTAGCGACGAGTCTTCATCGCGGGAAGGACATCCCTGAGGCGAGCTATCGCCTCACGGGCTGCCATCTGCATAGCATGCCTCTCCGTAGGCATGGCTCTTCCCATGAACCGGAAGCGGCGTAACTCACCACGCCCTCCCCTGAACTGCACCGTGACCTGGTGCATGGTCAGACTGTCGTTGACCTTGTGCTGGAAGAGTGTGAAGACTGGGCGCACAGACGGCCCCATCGCGACCTGAACGATGAAGGAGAGAAGCTTGACGAACCCATCGGGCACGTTGGCGAAGGTCTGAGACTCGCAGCTGTTGTCAGCCATCTACGAAAATAGTCAAAAAAAATCCTGCATGGTCAGATCATAAATTTATGCTGACTGTCAGAAAATGACTACAATTGCAGAAATATAAATTAGCTCTATCATGCTAATAACCGATTAGCGATCACACCTAGTGGCTTCCTACAGTCAGCCTGGCTCTGGTACCAAGCTTGTCACGACCGGTTTTCCAATAAAAATATTTATTGAGAAACCAATCTTTTGAGTCTAGTATGAGAGAAATCCTCCTCACTGGTAGACAAATTCTTGATACAATAAGCCAGTAGCATAGGATATATTACAGGGTTGAGCTAGGGCTGCTCAACAAATTATTACAAGCGCGCCAATAATTATACATAATGGCGGATATAACACAATGGTGTGGTGGCATACTACTGACTCGAGGATAAAGTGATGGTGGAATAACACAGTGGGGAGTGTGATAACACGACTCTCAAACTGGCATCTCATCGAGCGTCGAGGTGAGGCTCGATAAATTTATTCGGGTTGCAGAAGCGGATATAATACAGTGACCAAATCCAGGGTCGCACGAGACTGACTGGGATTCCTCTAGGCGTCGGACTCGCTATCGAACTCTTCATCCATGAGATCGCCTTCGTCAGCATCTGGCCAAATCAACAAGCCAGTGAGTACTTTGAAAGTACTCGCAAGACAGTTCGGACGTAAGATATAACAAATGCATGCATGAATGCGTCATGATTAATTCACCAATGTACATTTAAAGTATTAGCAGGCAAGGTAAGCAAAGAGGGAATTGGCGGTAGTCCACCTGAAATCCCGACAGAAATATAAATGGAAATCGATCGGGTGTCTGAAGCGACGCCTCGAAAGGTGAACAAATAAATAAAGGAGAAAATCATGCCACAGTCGGGCGTCTTAGCGACACCACATAAAGGGCTTTAAAAGAAATGCCACAGTCGGACGTTGGGGCGACATCACAGAAAGGGCTTTAAAAGAAATGCCACAGTCGGACGTCGGGGCGACATCACAGAAAGGGCTTTAAAAGAAATGCCACAGTCGGACGTCGGGGCGACATCACAGAAAGGGCTTTAAAAGAAATGCCACAGCCGGACATCGGGGCGACATCACAGAAAGGGCTTTAAAAGAAATGCCACAGTCCGACGTCGGGGCGACATCACAGAAAGGGCTTTAAAAGAAATGCCACAGTCGGACGTCGGGGCGACATCACAGAAAGGGCTTTATTCACAAGTAAATAATACTCATAATAAATATTCAATTCATGATAATAAACAGGTTAGTCCACCCACAGGAATAACATTTAACCAGACTTAGCACTCATGGGATTCACCGGAGTCTCTGTCATCAAACTGATACTGTTAGGACAAGATAATATGAATTTGGACATGGAATAGATGATTCAAGGAATGTATGACTCTGCAGAGTTTGTACAAAAATTGTCCCACAGCCAACGGATTTCCGTAGTCACGAAGGACTAGTTCCGTTTACGGTTTTTCGGAAGAAAACACAGCTTCCAGTACACACCCATCCTACCTCTCGATGCCAGGACTCACCCTAGACATCGTCCAAGAAAATCTTTTGAGACGGGGAGATCACAATCTCGAATAGCATGGGATCAAATTTATATACGCGCGCTCTAAGGGGTGCCCCCCTCTCGGTCCCAACCGGAAACACCCATGCCCCCTGACCGGATGACTGGCTTTAATCCAGGGCCATGGAACCATCATCCCGGCTTCTCCTTTTGGTGTGTACCAGGAAAGCGGTTTGCAACTTACTAAACCATATTCCTTGCGGAAAACATGTGGTAGTACAGGGAAGGAAATGAGAGGAACTGGACCGATACGGTTTGACACTGAAGTCATATAGTCTGGCATAAGACTGGCATGCTACGACACTGCCATCTTACCCATCCTCATGCCAACACATGGCCATTCATACTCACATCCATCCACTTATGGATCATCGAACTCACTTACCTCAACATTGCATAAAATAACGTTCATCGGTATGCTCATCAACATGCCATGAAACTAACTAAATGCAAAACATGCCAAGACACTCATCATATCAAAAGTTCAAACATGCTTGCCTGGTTCAGAGTAGTCGGAGCCTAGCTCGGTGAAGTTCGCGGCTCCGTCACCTCCTTCGGTATCTACGGTATAAAGAAAATATATGCGCTATCGTAAATACCAAGGGGTGCACAAAAAGTATTCCAAATATTTTTCAAATGAATCTGATAAAAAACTAGACAAAATTTTAAAGAGAACAGAAAAATAATCAATCAAAAATACCTTTCTGTTTAAAAGTTATAAGGGTTTTAATCCAGGGACTCATCTGTAATGAAACAGAAAGTTTCCAGGGGCTAGTTTATAAAAACAGAAAACGCTTCGGCAGAAACTACGCCAGCCCAAAGGGAAAGCGCATTTGGCAAAAGGCGTTTTCAGAAAACGCTTCGTTTAGAAAGGACAGAGAGGCTGACAGCGGGTCCCACTTGTCATGTTTAAACTTTCAAATGGGAGGGATGAGGCTCGTCGGTGCCCGAGGGCTGCGGTGGTCGCCGGCGGCGATCCACGGCGAGGTAAGGGGATCGGAGGTTACCAATGTGCTCACCGCGTCCTTCTGCAACGGTGGGTGGTGGTGTTGGTCGCCGGGGAGCACCACGTCGACGGCGGTCTCAACTCCGGCAGATGGTGGTTCGGGCGTGGAAGGAGCTCGTCGGAGAGGACTGCAAAGGCCAAATTGATGAGGGGGTTAGAGTACTGGGTGTGAGAGAGGGCTACGGACGAGGTTTGGGCGCCGGAGATGGCCTCACCGGAGTGAATCAAGCTGGAGGCCGAGGCGGAGCAAGGCGGCCAGAGTTGGGGAAGGAGACCTCCTCGAGGTCCTCCTGGTGGCCTGGCAGGGTCCTGGGGAGGTGCAGTGAAGGTGCGTGCTCGAGGGCGAGCTCGGGTTCCTTTTTATAGGCGATTCGAGGCTGTGGCCGAGAACGGGGTTCTCCGATGAAGCTTACGGCGGAGCAGGGCATTGGTCGGGGAGGATTAGGGGTCGAGCGCCGTCGTGGGGGTTCAATGGGTCCGTTTAGGTGCTAAACTGGCCGGGGTTTGGGTGTTTGGGTCGAGCTCGACGGAACGGGGGTGGCGCGGCCCGTCGGCGGCAGGGAGCATGTTCCGTGCTTGCCGGGCCACGGTGATGGTGCCACAGGCGTGCGCTGGCATGCATGAGGCCACGCGGAGAGCCAGGGGGCTTTGGGCGGTGTTGAACGGCGTTCTGCCGTGGTGTGCCTTCTGTCGGCCGCCACGGGAGGTCCCGACGCCTCAGAAGACGCCGGCGAGGGCGGGCCAGCGCGCCACCGACGCCAAGAAGGCTCCACACACGCGTGTGAAGCTCCGGACAAGAGGGAGGGGCTGCGAGCATCGAGCCAAGCGCACTGTGAGCTTGTGACTGAACTCTGAAGAAAACGACACTGTAAAACTGAATTTTACTGAACTTTACTGAAAATGCAAAGAACAGTGCAGCTCAGGTGTTCGACAGAATGCTTTTGGCATCTAGGGATTTTTCCTTGAGCTGAAACTTGGTGGAGTGGCTACTCATTGCTCCAGTAGGCTGCATGATTTTTGGTGGAATTTTTGGAGAAGTGTGGATATGAATTTCATCAAATTTGTCAAATCTGGTCCAAACTTGCAGTGAGTGAAATTTGAAATATTTGAAAAGAAGAAGAGTGGATCAAGATGGTTCTAGGTTGTGGGTACTAAAGACAATCCAGGGAAGTTGGTTTGGGATAAAAACTCAAAGGCAAAGTGGTACTTGCTTTGAAAATCACTTAGGCTCAAAATAATTGGCAGAAATGTTTTGGGAGATAAAATAATTGAAATAAAATCCAAAACTTGTTTGGACTTGTTGAGACAGAGGATTTAAATTGCTCAAAGGTGGAGGGAGGGGTTTTGAGAAGATTTACTATAGGAGACATGGTAAAACCATGGGTGGTTTCAAAAAAGAAAGAAGTCCCAAAACTCCTAGGTTTTTTTTAAATGAAAATAAATAAGTTTGAGAGGGTAACAACCAGAAGGAAAAGCTTCCAAAAATTCAACACCAAATTTGAAAGGGAAAAGAAAATCCTTGCCAAAGGAAAGGAAGTTTTTAAGAGGAAGGATTTCTGGAAAAGAAATTTTAAATGCCCTCTTTTAAAATCCAACAAAGTTTTTGATGAAAACCAAATTAAAAATTTGGAGTGTCACACGACTGTCCGGATGCAGAGGCCCTAGCAGCTTTTAAGCACAACATCCGCGACGAGTGGCTCGCCCGACACCTCGGCCAGGAAAAGCCGAAATCTATGGCAGCCCTCACGACACTCATGACCCGCTTTTGTGCGGGAGAAGACAGCTGGCTGGCTCGCAGCAATAACATATCAAAGAACCATGGTACTTCGGATACCAAGGATGGCAATGGCAGGTCACGTCGTAACAAACACAAGCGTCGCATCAACAACGACAATACCGAGGATACGACAGTGAATGCCGGATTCAAAGGCTCTAAACCTGGTCAGCGGAAAAAGCTATTCAAAAGAAGCACTCCGGGCCTGTCCAGTTTGGACCATATACTCGACCGCTCGTGTCAAATACACGGCACCCCCGATAAGCCAGCCAATCACACCAACAGGGATTGTTGGGTGTTCAAGCAAGCTGGCAAATTAAACGCCGAAAACAAAGATAAGGGTTCACATAGCGATGACGAGGAGGAGCCCCGACATCCGAACACCGGAGGATAGAAGAGGTCCCCCCCACAAGTGCGGACGGTGAACATAATATACGCAACCCACATCCCCAAGAGGGAGCGGAAGCCTGCGCTAAGGGACGTATACGCGTTGGAGCCAGTCGCCCCAAAGTTCAACCCATGGTCCTCTTGTCCGATCACCTTCGATCGCAGGGACCACCCAACTAGTATCCGTCATGGCGGATTCGCTGCACTGGTCCTAGACCCAATCATTGACGGATTTAACCTCACTCGAGTCCTTATGGATGGCGGCAGCAGCATGAAACCGCTTTATCAGGACACAATGCGCAAAATGGGTATAGACCCCTCAAGGATCAAACCCACAAAAATGACCTTCAAAGGCGTCATACCAGGTGTAGAGGCCCATTGCATAGGCTCAGTCACACTGGAAGTGGTCTTCGGATCCCCGGATAACTTCCGAAGTGAGGAGTTAATCTTTGATATAGTCCCGTTCCACAGTGCCTATCATGCACTGCTCGGGCGAACCGCTTTTGCGAGATTCAACGCATTACCGCATTATGCATACCTCAAGCTCAAGATGCCAGGACCTCAGGGGGTCATCACAGTCAATGGAAACACAGAGCACTCTCTCCGCACGGAGGAGCACACTGCGGCCCTCGCAGCAGAAGCGCAAAGCAGCCGCTTAAGGCAATCCACCAGTTCAGCAATTAAAGACCCGGACACCTTCAAGCGCGCCCGGAGTAATCGGCAACAAGACCGCCTGGCACGTTCCGAGCTCGCATAGCAATGCGGCCCCCACCCCAGTACCATCCAAACGGCGAAATCCATGCCACGCGTACATAATTACGCGTTAAAAATACCATGGGCACAGGTGGGGAGGGGGGCACGACTACGTCATGCCCCAAGACGCGGCTCAACCGCAGTAGGGGCTTCCTGCTTTGTTATTTTTCTCTCTTTTAGGACTTTAATCTCTGGAAACCCTGTCCGGCAGTATGATTGCCGGACACATGATGCAGCAACCAAGGAGGCAGAAAGCTACACCACACCACTGAACTCCCAGGTGGATTCCGATAACGAGTGAAATACTTGCTTTAAATACCTTTCCTCAGCTTGCCCTTGGAGGGGACATGTCAAATAGTCCTACTTTCTGCTTATCGCACTACTTGTATCATTCTGCATTAACGCACATTTTTGAATAAACAATGCATAACACTAGACTATTATCACATTCTCTATTCTTATTTATATATATATATATGTTCATTCATGACATCTAGCACCCGTACACTCTGGTACGGCTAGTATGCTAGGGGCTTAAGCATACCCCATAATACGGCGTGAGAAGTCCGAACACTTTCGACAGTGCGGCACCCCGAACTTATATCATTATATGCATCAGCTCCTAATCATGTCTTGGGTCAATAGCTGGGTTTGCCCGGCTCCCATGTTTTGGTAATTTACATTCCGTTATATCGGCTAAGGTAGCACTGGGAGAACTACTGCGATTGTGCCCCGATTCAGCTGGGCTAAGCACCTCAGTAGAGAAAGCTAAAACTGACTGTCATGATAAGGCGAGAACTGGTCGCTGTTCGAGAGGTTTCAAGTCCCTAAAGACTTATGCCGTTTAGAGCGAGGAGTCGGCTTTGTCCGGCTTAAAGGCGTGTATAGCGCCCCGAATTCGGCCTTCCGAATACTAGGGGCTTCGCCAAAATTTAAAATTATAGAATTCTATGGCTAAGTGAGAGTGATAAAGCATTAGAGTCTGATTGCCTTGTTCGTTGTGCTGAGCACCTCCCTCGAAGGACCCAAAAATGGGAAAAAGAGTGCTCAGGTTTATCCCGAACACCCCAGCACTCGTGGCATGGGGGCAGAAGCCGACGACTAGCCATCTCTCAGATTTGATAAACAGCCGAACAGAAGGTAATATTTTAAATTCAAACAACCGTTGCATAGCGCATATGAACAAGTTTTCATAATACAGGATCACACAAGCAAGTTCACTCAAATATTAAATCTTTCGCACACTCGTCCGCTACAAGATGGGCACCCTTCAGGACACCCTCATAATACATCTCGGGGTGGCGATGCTCCTTGCCCTGCGGTGGCCCCTCCTTCACCAGCTTCTCAGCGCCCATCTTGGCCCAGTGCACCTTTGCATGAGCAAAAGCCCGGCGGGCACCTTCGATACAAACGGATCGCTTGATGACTTCCAGCCGTGGGCAGGCATCCACAAGCCGCCTCACCAGGCAGAAATAGTTGTTGGGAAGGGAGTCGCCAGGCCACATCCGGACTATAAAGCCCTTCATGGCCTGTTCGGCCGCCTTGTGCAGCTCAACCAGTTGCTTCAGCTGGTCGCTCATGCGCATCGGGTGTTCGGTCCCAATATACTGAGACCAGAACAACTTCTCCGTCGAGCTTCCCTCCTCAGCCTGGTAATATCTCGCGGCATCCGACACGCTGTGGGGCAAATCTGCGAATGCTCCTGGAGAGCTCCGGACTCGGGTAAGTAACAAGTAATTTACTTTCACATGCTTGCTTTGCATATTGAATGCCTTACCCACCGCTATCTTCCTCATCGCCTCAATCTCCTAGAGGGCCTTTTGGGCTTCAGCCTTGGCATTCTTTGCGCTCTCGAGGGCCGCGGCAAGCTCGGACTCTCGTGTCTTCGAGTCAAGCTCCAAAGCCTCGTGCTTCTTCACGAGAACCTGCAGCTCTTGCTGCACCTCGCCCACCCTTGCCTCTTGCCTTTCCCGCTTGGTGCGCTCCTAGGCCGCTTTGTTTTCGGCCTCGGACAACGCTTGCTTCAGGGTCGCCACTTTGGTCGTGGCCCCTGGCACATTCATGATGATCCTGTCATTTCACAACCACATTTTCTTTTATATATAGACAAGGTATTACTTACCTTTGTTCTCCTCGAGCTGCCTCTTGGCAAGGCCGAGCTCTTTCTCGGACCCCTCGAGGTGCTGCTTCAGTGCGGCGACCTCCGCAGTCAGTGCGGCAGAGGTCGGCAGCGAAGCCTGCATACGCATACAAACATACTTATTTTAGACTCCTGCGGATATTATTTGATCCTCTATTCGGCTTTTCTTTGTGAACACCAAACAGAGCATCAGGGGCTACTGTCTATGCGGTAATATTTTCCTATATTCTAAATACTTACCTCAAAGCCTATTAGGAGGCTGGCACAGGCTTCAGTCAGTCCACTCTTGGCAGACTGAACCTTCTTGATCACCGCACTCATAATAGTGCGGTGCTCTTCGTCGATGGAAGCACCGCAAAGTGCTCCCAGCAGGTTTTCCGGTGCCTCTGGATGGACAGAGGTCATTGGCACGGGCGGCTTGCCCCTCTTGGAAGAGGGCCGCCTGCTCGAGTTTGGAACCACTGGAGGTTCCGGTGTGGTGTTCGGTTGAGAGCCGAACTTGGAGCCCCCGGGAGCCTTGCTCCCTTTGCTCCTGGAGTCCGGGAGGTCACCTTGAGGCGCCTCCGGGACTGTCTCCCCCAACTTAGTGCCCCTTGAGACAATACCTCGGCATTGTCCATAGAGCAAGGGTAGGAGGCGATTGGAAGTGTATAACTATTCATGTCCGATGAGTCCAAGGAACCGTCCAACGATGATACATCGATACGGGCTTGGGGCGGACTGCATAATCATATTCAACGTTAGGAGAAGCAGTGCGACAAAGGTATACTATGAGTTACTCTGCTATCCGAATAATTACGACTTCGCCAGGGGCTTGGCCCTGAGCAGCCACTCGTCTTCGCCGTCGACGGCGGTGGTGGAGCAGTCTAGAAGGAGAGTCCTTCCCTTCTTGGACCCTTCGGCCTCCCCGGTTGAGGCGTCTTTCCTTTTCTTGTCTCCCTCGGCTGGAGGGGGAGAATCTTCATCATCCTTCTCCTCGTTTTCACGGGAGGAGGGTGTCTCGGTGTTGTCGGACGATGAGTCCGATAGCACCTGGCGTTGGGAACTCTTTCGGGTTCCCTTGGCCTTCTTCTTGGTCTTGTCCGGCACCTCATAAGGAGCCGGAGTCTGCATCTCCGTCAGGAGAGCGTCCGCAGGGTCTTTGGGCAGAGGGGCCGGACAGTTGATCTGTTCTGATGTCTTCACCCAGTCCTGTCAAAGGCATGGGAGCTCAGACCCCGCACATGGTTAAGCTATGGGAAATAAATACGCTGCCAGATGTACAGAACTTACCGGATTCGCATGGCGCTTCGCGCTTAGCCCGCGGTCATTGGTAAGAGAAGGAGGGACCTCGGCGCCCTTGAACAGCACCCTCCAGACATCTTTATGCGTCGTGTCGAATAGCTCGCTGAGAGTCTGGTGCTGGGCCGGGTCGAACTCCCATAAGTTGAAGTCCCGTTGTTGGCACGAGAGGATCCGATGGAAGAGCATGACCTGGACTATGTTAACAAGCTTAAGTTTCTTGCTTGTCATGTTCCGGATACACTTCTGGAGTCCGTCCAGCTCCACCGATGAACCCCAGGACAGGCCCTTCTCCTTCCAGGAAGTGAGCCGCGTGGGGATTCTGGATCAAAACTCGGGGGCCACCACCCAGTTGGTGTCTCGTGGCTCGGTGATGTAGAACCACCCCGATTGCACCCTTTATGGTCTCCACGAAGGAGCCCTCGAGCCATATAACGTTGGTCATCTTGCCCACCATGGCTCTGCCGCATTCCGCTTGTTGGCTGCCCACCACCTTCGACTTGATATTGAAGGTCTTCAGCCACATGCCGAAGTGGGGCCAGATGCGGAAGGTCTCGCACACGACGATGAATGCCGAGATGTTGAGGATGAAGTTTGGGGCTAGATCATGAAAGTCTAGCCCATAATAGAACATGAGGCCGCGGACAAATGGATGGAGGGGAAACCCTAGTCCGCGGATGAAGTGGGGGAGGAAGACCACCCTCTTGTGAGGTTCTGGGGTAGGGATGACCTGCCCCGCGGCTGGCAGCCGGTGCGCGATATCTGCGGCTAAGTATCCGGCTTCACGTAGCTTTTTGATGTGTCCCTCCGTGACGGAGGAGGCCATCCACTTGCCTCCCGCTCCGGACATGTTTGGAGTTGAGGAGAAGGATGTGGACTTGGGCGTTGGAGCTCAAGTGCACGAGAATGGATGAGCAAGGAGGAAGAAGGCGTGGGAAGAAAAAAGGTGAGATCTTATCCCTTTATAAGGGCGGACTAAACAATGCGCCCCCACTAGCCTGGTAAAACTCGCTTATCCCCCAAGCGTCGTAATTGATGGCACGGTTGGGTTACCCACGTCCGTATTGATGAGAATCCCGTAATAAGGGAACATGATATTTGCTTTGACAAGACGTGTCAAGAAACCGCCTCGCGTTATGTGCAGGGCTGGTTAAAGAAAAACGGTTTGAATAATTACCGGGCCATGGCATGATGTCATGCTGCCAAAACGTGTCAGCAGATTAGATTGTGGAAATATTATTCTCCCTACGGTGGTATGTGGAACTTATTTTGCAGGGTCGGACTCTATCCTTGTATTCAAACTCTTCTGTGGTGTATTCGGAGGATGAACCCGCCTTGCAATGCCGAAGACAACACTGCACGCCGGACTCATTGTCATTGAAGCCTGGTTCAGGGGCTACTGAGGGAGTCCTGGATTATGGGGTCTCCGGATAGCCGGACTATATCCTTTGGCCGGACTGTTGGACTATGAAGACACAAGATTGAAGACTTCGTCCCGTGTGCGGATGGACTCTACTTGGCGTGGAAGGCAAGCTAGGCAATACGGATATGTTTATCTCCTCCTTTGTAACCGACCTTGTGTAACCCTAGCCCCCTCCGGTGTTTATATAAACCAGAGGGTTTTAGTACGTAGGACAACAAACAATCATACCATAGGCTAGCTTCTAGGGTTTAGCCTCTCCGATCTCGTGGTAGATCAACTCTTGTACTACTCATATTATCAAGAATAAATCAAGTAGGACGTAGGGTTTTACCTCCATCAAGAGGACCCGAACCTGGGTAAAACATCGTGTCCCCTGCCTCCTATTACCATCCGCCTTAGACGCATAGTTCGGGACCCCCTACCCGAGATCTGCCGGTTTTGACACCGACAATGAGACTCTCTATCATGAATATTATGGTGCTACTTTGAAGCACAAGTGTGACAAAGGATAGTAGCATTGTCCCTTCTCTCTTTTTCTCTCATTTTTTTGGGCCTTCTCTTTTTTATGGCCTTTCTCTTTTTTTGGACCTTCTCTTTTTTATGGCCTTTCTCTTTTTTTCCTCACTTGGTACAATGCTCTAGAAAATGATGATCATCACACTTCCATTTATTTACAACTCCATGATTACAACTCAGTACTAGAACAAAGTATGACTCTAAAGGAATGCCTCCGGCGGTGTACCGTGATTGCGATGAATCAAGAGTGATATGTATGAAAAATTATGAACGGTGGCCTTGCCACAAATACAATGTCAACTACATGATCATGCAAAGCAATATGACAATGATGAATGTGTCATGATAAATGGAATGGTGGAAAGTTGCATGGCAATATATCTCGGAATGGCTATGGAAATGCCATAATAGGTAGGTATGGTGGCTGTTTTGAGGAAGATATAAGGAGGTTTATGTGTGAAAGAGCGTATCATATCATGGGGTTTGGATGCACCGGCGAAGTTTGCGCCAACTCTCAATGTGAGAAAGGGCAATGCACGGTACCGAAGAGGCTAGCAAGGATGGAAGGGTGAGAGTGCGTATAATCCATGGACTCAACATTAGTCATAAAGAACTCACATACTTATTGCAAAAATCTACAAGTCATCAAAAAGCTCGTTACTACCCGCATGCTCCAAGGGGGATAGATTGGTAGGAAAAGACCATCGCTCGTCCCCGACCGCCACTCATAAGGAGGACAATCAAATAACACCTCATGTTTCAAATTGGTTACACAATGTTTACCATACGTGCATGCTATGGTACTTGCAAACTTAAACACAAGCATTTCTCAAATTGACAACTACTCAACTAGCACGACTTTGATATTATTACCTCCATATCTCAAAACAATCATCAAGCATCAAACTTCTCTTAGTACTCAAAACACTCTTAAGAAAATTTTACTAACTTTGAATACCTAGCATATTAGGATTTTAAGAAAATTACCATGCTATTTAAGACTCTCAAAATAATATAAGTGAATCATGAGAGTTCATCTATTTCTACAAAATAAAACCACCACCTTGCTCTAAAAGATATAAGTGAAGCACTAGAGCAAATGACAAACTACTCCGAAAGATATAAGTGAAGATCAATGAGTAGTCGAATAATTATGCAACTATGTGAAGACTCTCTAACATTTAATAATTTCAGATCATGGTATTTTATTCAAACAACAAGCAAAACTAAATAAAATAAAATGACGCTCCAAGCAAAACACATATCATGTGGTGAATAAAAATATAGCTCCAAGTAAAGTTATCGATGAATGAAGACGAAAGAGGGGATGCCTTCCGGGGTATCCCCAAGCTTAGGCTTTTGGTTGTCATTGAATATTAACTTGGGGTGCCTTGGGCATCCCCAAGCTTAGGCTCTTGCCACTCCTTATTCCACAGTCCATCGAATCTTCACCCAAAACTTGAAAACTTCACAACACAAAACTTAACAGAAAACTCGTAAGCTCCGTTAGCGAAAGAAAAAAAACACCACTTCAAGGTACCATAACGAACTCATTATTTATTTATATTGGTGTTAAACCTACTGTATTCCAACTTTTCTATGGTTTATAAACTATTTTACTAGCCATAGATTCATCAAAATAAGCAAACAACACACGGAAAACAGAATCTGTCAAAATCAGAACAGTCTGTAGTAATCTGGATCAAACGTATACTTCTGTAACTCATAAAATCCTCAAATAAATTTCTGGACCTGAGTAATTTGTGTATTAATCATATTCAAAAATAATTAACTAAATATCACTCTCCAAATAAAAATGGCAGCAATTCTCGTGAGCGCTAAAGTTTCTATTTTTCACAGCAAGATTAACAAGACTTTCCCCAAGTCTTCCCAACGGTTCTACTTGGCACAAACACTAATTAAAACATAAAAAATCAATCATAACAAATGCTAGATAAATTATTTATTACTAAACAGGAGCAACAAGCAAGGAACAAAAATAAAGTTGGGTTGCCTCCCAACAAGCGCTATCGTTTAACGCCCCTAGCTTGGAATGATGATTTCAATGATGCTCACGTAAAAGATAATAATTGTAACATAAACAGAGCATCATGAAGAATATGACTAACACATTTAAGTCTAACCCACTTCCTATGCATAGGGATTTTGTGAGCAAACAACTTGTGGGAACAAGAATCAACTTGCATAGGAAGGTAAAACAAGCATAACTTCAAATTTTTAAACACATAGAGAGGAAACTTGATATTATTGCAACTCCTACAAGCATATGTTCCTCCCTCATAATAATTTTCAGTAGCATCATGAATGAATTCAAAAATATAACCAGCACCCAAAGCATTCTTATCATGATCTACAAGCATAGAAAATTTACTACTCTCCACATAAGAAAAATTCTTCTCATGAATAATAGTGGGAGCAAACTCAGCAAAATAATTGTCATGTGAGGCATAATCCAATTGAAAAATAAAATCACGATGAAAAGTTTCATGGATATCATTATTCTTTATAGCATACAAGCCATCACAATAATCATCATAGATAGCAACTTTGTTCTCATAATCAATTGGAACCTCTTCCGAAATAGTGGAATTATTACTAAATAAAGTCATGACCTCTCCAAATCCACTTTCATCAATATAATCATCATAAATAGGAGGAATGCTTTAATAATAATAAATTTGCTCATCAAAACTTGGGGGACAAAAAATATCATCTTCATCAAATATAGCTTCCCCAAGCTTGTGGCTTTGCATATCATTAGCATGATGGATATTCAAGGAATTCATACTAACAACATTGCAATCGTGCTCATCATTCAAATATTTAGTGCCAAACATTTTAATGCATTCTTCTTCTAGCACTTGAGCACAATTATCGGAATCCTTATTCTCACGAAAGACATTAAAAAGATGAAGCATATGAGGCAAACTTAATTCCATTTTAATTTTCTTTTATAAACTAAACTAGTTATAAAACAAGAAACTAAAAGACTCGATTGCAAGATCGAAAGATATACCTTCAAGCACTCACCTCCCCGGCAACGGCGCCAAAAAAGAGCTTGATGTCTACTACACAACCTTCTTCTTGTAGACATTGTTGGGCCTCCAAGTGCAGAGGTTTGTAGGACAGTAGAAAATTTCCCTCAAGTGGATGACCTAAGGTTTATCAATCCATAGGAGGCGTAGGATGAAGATGGTCTCTCTCTAGCAACCCTGCAACCAAATAACAAAGAGTCTCTTGTGTCCCCAACACACCCAATACAATGGTAAATTGTACAGGTGCACTAGTTCGGCAAAGAGATGGTGATACAAGTGCAATATGGATAGTAGATAATAGTTTTTGTAATCTGAAAATATAAAAACAGCAAGGTAACTAATGATAAAAGTGAGCGTAAACGGTATTTCAATGCGTTGAAACAAGTCCTAGGGTTCATACTTTCACTAGTGCAAGTCCTCTCAACAATAATAACATAATTGGATCACATAACTATCCCTCAACATTCAACAAAGAGTCACTCGAAAGTCACTAATAGCGGAGAACAAACGAAGAGATTATGGTAGGGTACGAAACCACCTCAAAGTTATTCTTTCCAATCAATCCGTTGGGCTATTCCTATAAGTGTCACAAACAGCCCTAGAGTTCGTACTAGAATAACACCTTAAGACACAAATCAACCAAAAACCCTAATGTCACCTAGATACTCCAATGTCACCTCAAGTATCCGTGGGCATGATTATACGATATGCATCACACAATCTCAGATTCATCTATTCAACCAACACATAGAACCTCAAAGAGTGCCCCAAAGTTTCTACCGGAGAATCATGGCGAAAACGTGTGCCAACCCCTATGCATAGGTTCATGGGCAGAACTCGCAAGTTGATCACCAAAACATACATCAAGTGTTCTCAAATCTTTAAAGACTCAATCCAATAATATAACTTCAAAGGGGAAACTCAATCCATTACAAGAGAGTAGAGGGGGAGAAAACATCATAAGATCCAACTATAATAGCAAAGCTCGCGATACATCAAGATCGTATCACCTCAAGAGCACTAGAGAGAAAGATCAAACACATTGCTACTAGTTCATACCCTCAGCCCCGAGGGAGAACTACTCCCTCCTCATCATGGAGAGCACAGGGATGATGAAGATGGCCACCGGAGAATGATTCCCCCTTCGTCAGGGTGCCGGAACGGGTCTAGATTGGCTTTCGGTGGCTACGGAGGCTTCTAGTGGCGGAACTCCCGATCTATTGTGCTCCCCGGTAGTTTTAGGGTATATGGAGATATATATGTGGAAGAAGTACGTCAAGGGGGCCACGAGGAGCCCACGAGGGTGGAGGGCGCGCCCTAGGGTGGTGGGCGCGCCCCCTACCTCGTGGCCTCCTTGAAGCTTCCTTGACGCAGACTCCAAGTCTCCCGGGTTGCTTTCCTTCGAAAAATGAGTTCCATGAAGTTTCAGGTCAATTGGACTCCGTTTGATTTTCCTTTTCTTCGAAACCCTAAAATAGGCGCAAAAAACAGAAACTGGCACTGGGCTCTGGGTTAATAGGTTAGTCCCAAAAATAATATAAAAGTGTATAATAAATCCCATAAACATCCAAAATAGTAGATAATTAGCATGGAGCAATCAAAAATTATAGATACATTGGAGACGTATCACTCTTCCGCTGGATCCTTCCGTGCCAACGACGGGCATTTGTTTTGTGGGAATTCGACTCAGCCCAGCACCAGATGCTGCGAGAGCTCTATGACACGATGCACGAGGACGTCTGGAGGGTGTTGTTCAAGGGCGCCGAGATGCCTCCCTCCCTCACCGAGGACCGCGGACTCAGCGCAAAGCGCCGCGCCCATACGGTAGGCTTTTATATCTCTCAGGGTATTTATGTGCCCTGGTTTGGTTATGTGCTGGATCTAAGCTTTCATGTCATTAACAGGACTGGATAAAGACAGCGAAGAAGCTTGATTGCCCAGCCCCCCTGCCCAAAGATCCTGCAAACGCT
Organism: Triticum aestivum; assembly: GCF_018294505.1. Taxonomy (NCBI): domain Eukaryota; kingdom Viridiplantae; phylum Streptophyta; class Magnoliopsida; order Poales; family Poaceae; genus Triticum; species Triticum aestivum. The sequence goes on from NC_057803.1 coordinate 503,562,127, forward strand.
CTTCTAACGAAGATGCTGACTCCGGCACCTTACGAGGTGCCAGAAAAGACGGCCAAGAAGAAGGCCGCGGGGACCCAAAAGTGTCTCCGGCGCAAGTTGGTTCTGCCAGACTCATCATCCGATGAGTCCAACACGCACTCCTCCTACGGTAACGAGGAGGAGGAGAAAAGTTCTCCCCCCAGCCAGGGGAGACAAGAAAAGGAAGGCTGACCCATCCGGGGAGGCCGAAGGGTCCAAGAAGGGAAAGACCCTCCCTCTGGACTGTGCCACGACGGCCGCCGACAGCGGCGACGAGTGGCTACCTAGGGACAAGCCCCTGGCGAAATCGTAAGTGTCTGGACGCCATAGTACTTCCTGGTATGTTTTACTGTATTGCCTTTGCTCATGCCGAACCTAATTATGCAGTCCGGCCCGAGCTCGTCTCGACATACCCTCGTCGAGCGGCTCTTTGGGCTCGTCGGATTTGAACAATGGTTCTCCTCCGACGGCTTCCACCCCTCGCCCTACGGACAACGCCGAGGTGGTGTCTCAAAAGGCACCGACCCAAGGGGAGGCGATCCTGGGGGCGCCTCACGGCGACCTCCTGGACCCTGGGTACCAAGGGAGCGAGGCTCCTACGGGCTTCGAGTTTGGGCCCCAGCCGGACACTGCGCCGGAACCTTCAATGGTTTCGGACTCCGGCAAGCGGTCCCCCATTAAGGGGGCCAACCATCTATGCCGGTGTCCTCTGTCCAACCAGAGGCACCAGACAACTTGCTGGAAGCGCTTCACAGCGCTTCCATCGATGAAGAACACCACACTATCATGAGTGCGGTGGTCAAGAAGGTTCAGTCCGCCAAAAACGGACTGACCGAAGCTTGTGCCAGCCTCCTAACGTGCTTTGAGGTAAGCTTTCAAAATATAAAAATATTACCGCATAGATAGTAGCCCCTGATGCTTTGTTCGGCGTTCGCGAAGAAAAGCCAAATAGAGTATCAAATGATAACTCAGGAGTCTAATTAGAGTATGTCTATGTGTATGTGCAGGCTTCCCTGTTGGCCGCTGTCGCACGTACTGCGGAGGTCTCTGCGCTGCAGCAGGCCCTGAAGCGGTCCGAGGACGAGCTCGGCCTTACCAAGGGGCAGCTCAAAGAGAGCAAAGGTAAGATATACCCCAATTTATATAATTAAAAACAAGTTTGGTGTAAAGTAATAGGATCATCATGAATTTTTCAGGGGCCACGACCGAGGTGGAGACCCTGAGGAAGGCGTTGTCCGTCGCTGAAGACAAAGCAGCCAAAGAACGCATTGAATGGGAGAAACAAGAAGTCCGAATGGGCGAGGTGCAGCAAGAGCTCGAGGCTCTCGCCAAAAAGCACGAGTCCTTGGAGCTTGACTCCAAGACGCGAGAGTCCGAGCTTGCACATGCGCTTGAAAGCGTCTGGAGCGCCATGGCCGAAGCCCACAAGGCCCTCCAGGAGATTGATGCAACGAAGAAGATAGCAGTGGGTAAGGCATTCAATATGCAAAGCAAGCATGTGAAGGAGACTTTCCTTTTTCTTACCCGAGTTCGGAGCTCTCCAGGAGCGTTTGCAGATCTTCCCCGCAGTGTGCTGGATGCCGCGGAGTTTTACCGGGCTGAGGAGGGGAGCTCAACGGAGAAGTTATTCTGGTCTCAGTATACTAGGACCGAACACCCCGTGTCCGTGAGCGACCAGCTGAAGCAGTTGGTCGAACTTCACAAGGCGGCCGAACAGGCCATGAGGGGCATTATAGTCTGGATGTGGCCTGGCGAGCCCCTGTCTGGCAGCTACTTCGGTCTGGTGAGGTGGCTGGTGGAAGCCTGCCAACGGCTTGAAGTCATCAAGCGGTCCGTCTGCATCGAAGGTGCACGCAGAGCTTTTGCCCGGGCGAAGGTGCACTGGGCGAAGCTGGACACCGTGAAGCTTGTGAAGGAGGGGCCGCCGGAGGGCAAGGAGCATCACTGCCCCAAGAATTATTATGAGAGCGTCCTGAAGGGTTCCCGCTTAGTGGTAGATGAGTGTGCCAAGGATGTAATTTTTGAATGAACATGCCCATGTGATCCTGTAATATGAAACGAGTTCTTTTGCGCCATGCGACGCTTTCTTAATTTAAAATATTATCTTCTGTGCGGCCGTTTATAAAATCTGAGAGTTGGTTAGTCGTCGGCTTCTGCCCCCATGTAGCTAGTACTGGGGTGTTCGGGGTAAATCTGAACACTCTTTACCCCAATTTTGGGTCCTTCAAGGGAGGTGCTCAGCACAACGAACCAGGCAATCGGACTATAATGCTTTATCACTCTCACTTAGCCATAGAAGGCTATGATTTTAAATTTTTGGCGAAGCCTCTTGTATTCGGAGGGCCGAATTTGGGGCGCTATACACGCCTAAGCCGGACAAGGCCGAATCCTTGCCAGAAGCGGAAAATGTCTTGAAGGACTTGAGACCTCTCGAACAACGACCAGTCCCTCGCCTTATCATGACAGTCAGTTTTTGGCTTTCTCTACTGAGGTGCTCGTCCGGAAGAACCGGGACACAATCGCAGTAGTTCTCCCACCGCCACCTTAGCCAATATAGCGGAACGTAAGGTACCAAAGCATGGGAGCCGGGCAACCCAACATTTGACCCAAGACATGATTCAGAGTTGATGCATATAATGCTATAAGTTCGGGGTGCTGCACTGTCGAAAGTGTTCGGACTTCTTGCACCGTATTATGGGGTAAACGAGAGCCCCTGGCGTACTGACCGTACCCGAGCGTGCATGTGTGGGATGTCGTAAATGGACATATAAGAGAAAGAGAAAAACTTAAATGATGCAATGATAGATTAATAATATGCATTGTTATTTGAATAATACGTCGAAGCGTACTGGTACAAGTAGTGCAATAAGCATGAAGTACGACAATTCTAAATGTCCTTTCCAAGGCAAGCTACGCATAGATAGTGAAAAAGCGGGTATATCAACTAGTACTAGAGACCACCTGGCGGTTCCCATGTTCGTCTTAGCTTCTTGCAGCCATGGTTGTTGCTTCCGGAATGTGTCCGACAATCGGACTGCCAGAAAGGGCTTCTGAAGAGTTAGGCACTAAAAGAGAAAAGGAATGTCAAAGGTGTACAACTCCTGGTGTGCTTAAGCCACAATGCGGGGCGTGTCCTGATTGTGCCCCTGCCTATGTCCATGGTATTTTTAATGCGTAGTTATGTACGTGCGGCACGAATTTCATCGCTGCACTGGGACTGGGACGGGGGCCGGATTGCTAGGTGAGCACAGATCGCGCCAGGCGATCCTGTTGCAGATTGTTCCGGACTCGCTTGAAGGTGTCCGGGGGCTGTAACGCCGAATGAGTGGTCCGCCTGAACAGGCTGTTTTGTGCCTCTGCTGCAAGGGCCGCAGTGTGCTCTTCCGTATGGAGCGAGCGTTATGTGTTTCCATTTACTGTTATGACCCCGCGAGGTCCTGGCATCTTGAGCTTGAGGTATGCGCAATGTGGCACTGCATTGAATTTTGCAAATGCTATCCGTCCGAGCAGTGCATGATAGCCACTGCGAAACGGTACGATGTCGAAGATTAACTCTTCGCTTCAGAAGTTATCCGGTGATCCGAAGACCACCTCCTGTGTGATCGATCCTGTACAATGGGCCACTACACCTGGGACGACACCTTTAAAGGTGGTTTTGCTTGGTTTGATCCTTGAGGGATCGATACCCATTTTTCGCACTATATCCTGATAAAGTAGGTTCAGGCTGCTGCCGCCGTCCATAAGGACTCGAGTGAGGTGAAATCCGTCAATGATGGGGTCAAGGACTAGTGCGGTGGATCCGCCATGTCGGATGCTAGTGGGGTAGTCCCTGCGATCGAAGGTGATCGGACAAGCAGACCATGGGTTGAACTTCGGGGCGACGGGCTCCATCGCGTAGACGTCCCTTAGTACACGCTTCCACTCCCTCTTGGGAATGTGGGTTGCGTATATCATGTTCAATGTCTTCACTTGTGGGGGAAACCCCTTCTGTCCTCCTGGGTTCAGCGGCCAGGGCTCCTCCTCGTCATCGCTATGCAGCCCCTTGTCCTTGTTTTCGGCATTTAACTTGTCGGCCTACTTGAACACCTAGCATTCTCTGTTGGTGTGATTGGCTGGCTTGTCAGAGGTGCCGTGGATTTGACACGAGCGATCCAGTATGCGATCCAGACTGGACGGAGCCGGAGCATTTCTTTTGAATGGCTTTTTCCGCTGACCGGATCTAGAGCCTTTGAATCCGGCATTGACTACCGTATCTTCGGTGTTATCGCCATTATTGCGGCGCTTTGGTCTATTATGAAACTGCCTACCGTTGACGTCTTTGGTATCCAAGGTATCCGGATTCCTTGATGTGTTGTTGCTGTGAGCCAGCCAGCTGTCCTCGCTCGCGCAAAAGCAGGTCATGAGTGTTGTGAGGGCTGCCATAGATTTCGGCTTCTCCTGGCCGAGGTGGCGGGCGAGCCACTTGTCGCGGATGTTATGCTTGAATGCCGCTAGGGCTTCTGCATCTGGACAGTCTATAATTTGATTTTTCTTAGTCAGGAACCATATCCAGAATTGTCTGGCCGATTCCCCTGGCTGCTGGGTTATGTGGCTTAAGTCATCAGCATCCGGTGGCCACACATAAGTGCCCTGGAAGTTGTCAAGAAATGCATCTTCCAAATCCTCCCAACTGCCGACGGAATCTGCTGGCAAGCTATTCAGCCAATGCCGAACTGGTCCTTTGAGTTTTAATGGGAGGTACTTGATGGCATGTAGATCGTCATCGCGAGCCATGTGGATGTGAAGGAGGAAATGCTCAATCCATACAGCGGGATCTGTTGTGCCGTCATATGATTCGATATTTACGGGTTTGAAACCCTCCGGGAATTCATGATTCATAACTTCATCAGTGAAGCATAGGGGGTGTGCGGCACATCTGTGCCGGGCTATATCCCGACGTAGTTCATATGAGTCTTGTCTGCTGTATTCGGCCCGGCCGAATTTACTCTTGGTGTATTCGACGAGACGGTCATCGTCCCGTGTGGGCGCATGTGCCCGTGTCCCGTATATTGACCTTGCGATTTTTGCCTTATTGTCCAAGACGTCTCGCAGGTCCTCTGTGTTTCCCCATGACTTAGTATTTTTAATAGTGGCGATGGGGTGCGGTCTAAATTTTAGGCTGAAACGCCTCTCTGGCTCATCCGCGTAGTGGCCGGTCAGCCGCATCGTACACTGGTGAATGAGGTTTCAATGCTTCGTCCTCAAGGTGAGGTAGCAACCTGCGTTTTGGGTAACTCTTGGACAGGCGCTCGAGTTCATGCTTCTTGGCCGCAAGGACCTTGGTCCATCTGTCTACTAGCAGGTCTTGATCAGCTTGAAGCTGTTGCTGTTTCTTCTTTAGGCTATTTGCCGTGGCCATAAGCCGACACTTGAAGCACTCTTGGTGGACGGGGTCCTCAGGCACGATAAACTCGTCGTCGCCGAGGCTCGCCTCGTCTTCGGAGAGAGGCATGTAATTGTCCTCCTCCGGTTCTCCATCTGCTGCCTGCTCTGGAGGGCTAGCTTGTCCGTCCTCTAGCTCTACACCGTGTTGGAGGGGATTGTTGTTGTCTTCGGCGCTATCCGGAGTGTTATTATCTCCTGTGCCGGTATCACTGCTCTTGCTGTGGCGGGACTTAGAGCGGCGCTGCTGACGTCGGCGCTTGGGTTGCTTCTTGGTGGGGTCATCCTCCGCTTTCTCGTCGCCATTGGCTTCTTTGGGGTTGTCCGCCATGTATATATCATATGAGGAGGTGGCGGTCCAGTGCCCCGAGGGCGGTGGATCCTGTTCGTCTCCGGCTTCGTCGTCCATACCGTCGAAGTCTTCGGAGCCAAAGTCGAGCATGTCGGTTAAGTCGTCGACAGTGGCTACTAAGTGGGTGGTGGGTGGGCAGAGAATTTCTTCGTCGTCCGCATCCCATTCTAGCCGGACATAGTTCGGCCAAGGTTCTCCTGACAGGGAGAGAGACCTTAATTAATTTAGCACATCCCCGAAGGGTGAGTGCTGAAAGATGTCCGCGGAGGTGAACTCCATGATCGGCGCCCAGTTGGACTCGACAGGCAAGGATATGAGCGGCTCGAAGTCCGTGGCCGGAGATGAATCCAGTGGTTCGGCGACACGACTCTCGTAAGGGGTGAAGTTAGTATCCGGCTCTATCGCCGCTGAGAGTGCGGCCTCCATGGCAGGGTCCATCCCTCCGCTCTCGGATGGCGCGACTGGCTCCGGATTGATGGACGGTGTAGCTGCGGATGCGATATCCCGAACACTGTCCGACGGCAGAGTTACATCATGCTCGTCAAGACTATACGACGCGTCCGACCTGGGCTCGAATCCGTCGAAGATCAAGTCTCCGTGGATGTCGGCTGTGTAGTTCAAGTTTCCAAATCTGACCTGATGGCCAGGGGCGTAGCTCTCAATCTGCTCCAGATGGCCAAGCAAATTGGCCCGCAGTGCAAAGCCGCCGAATATGAAGATCTCTCCGGGGAGGAAAGCCTCACCCTGGACCACATCGCTAGCGATGATCGAAGGAGCCATCAAGCCTTATGGTGACGACACAGTGGAACTCTCAATGAAAGCACCAATGTCGGTGTCAAAACCGGCAGATCTGGGGTAGGGGGTCCCAAACTGTGCGTCTAAGGAGGATGGTAACAGGAGGCAGGGGACACGATGTTTACCCAGGTTCGGGCCCTCTTGATGGAGGTAAAACCCTACGTCCTGCTTGATTGTTCTTGATGATATGAGTATTACAAGAGTTGATCTACCACGAGATCAGAGAGGCTAAACCCTAGAAGCTACCCTATGGTATGATTGTATGTCGTCCTACGGACCAAAACCCTCCGATTTATATAGACACCAGAGGGGACTAGGGTTACACAAGGTTGGTTACAAAGGAGGAGATATCCATATCCGTATTGCCTAGCTTGCCTTCCACGCCAAGTAGAGTCCCATCCGGACACAGGACGAAGTCTTCAATCTTGTATCTTCATAGTCCGGTAGTCCGGCCAAAGGATATAGTCCGGCTGTCCGGAGACCCCCTAATCCAGGACTCCCTCACTCATCATTAGTGCCATTGCATATTCATACCTTTGCATATTCACAGCTTATGGTGTGTAAACTAAGGAGAAGGCATTTCAACAAATTAGAAGCAATGAAAGCTAGACACAATATGAAAGATGCAACGAATATCACTCTACCAAGTTAAAACTATCTCGTCATAAGTGCCATTTCAACAAATTAGAAGTAGTACAAGCTAGAAAAGAATGCGAGATGTAACCTATATCACACTCCCAAGTCAAACGTGTCTTATGATAAGTGATTGTTGCAGGTTACACAACAGTAGTACTTTGATGTAAGAACATGGTGTGATAGACATATATTGTATGTTCTAGAAATAGGAACACGTGTCTTATCCACAAGTATAATGTGTAAAGTAAGCAGATGGAATTCAACAAAATTAAAAGCAATACAAGCTAGACATCATACATAACATGCAACCACATATAACAGTGCCAAGTTAGAGGGAGCACTTGTGATGGTGCACTAGGGGAGACGTGCCCATCATCAACACAGCTACGTTGAGTGTCTATGCATGTGTTGTCTTGAAAATCATCTTGGGGGATGGAGGAGTAGAATCTATAGAGGCCCTCAGTTTGGAAGGAGCACCTTTATCCGCTGCCTTGCTAACTTCCTTCCGCTTTATTGATTTTGAATTGTAAAGTAAAACCGACAAGAAAAAGCAATAAAATTCACTCTTCAGAACTCATTCGTGCATGATACTGACAATCACTACTTTGATGTAAGGCAAACACATGATACCAGGATGGAATAATATGAAAAACAGGATGGCATGGCATATTCACAACTGTTTGTGTAAACTAAGAAGAAACCATTTCAAGAAATAAGAAGCAATGCAAGCTAGAAACCACATGAAAGATGCAACCAATATGACTCTGCCAAGTTAAAATCGTCCCAACATAAATGACATTTCAACAAATTAGAAGCAACACATGCTATAAATCATATGAAAGATACAACTAATATCACACTGCATGTACTAAAGGTGTCTCGTCATATTGATTGATGCGGGATAAAAAAACAATAGTTTTATGTAAGGACATGCTTAATAGACAAATGTACTATGTACTAAAAACAGGAAGGCATGTCACATTAACATGTATAATGTATAAACTAAGCAGAATAGCACATGCAATTTAACCATATTGGAAGAATTACAATCTAGACACCATATGCAACATGCAACCACATATCACGCTACCAAGTTAGAGCAAGCACCTACGATGCTAGTGTAGGGGAAATGCGGTAATCAACTATTGAGCTATGTTCACTATCTTCATCTAGCCTTGATGTTTCTTGAGAATCATGTGGGGAGGCTGACGCTGCATTCTTTAAATTTGGATCTTTTCTCACGGTAGTCCACTGGCATGACTGCCTCATCATAAGTGATTGATGAGGGATACACAAGAACATTAGTTTGATGTAAGAACATGGTTAATAGACAGATGTACTAGTATGTACCAAAAACAGGAAGACATATCATATTCAAAGGTATAGTGTGTAAGCTAAGCAGATGCAATTTAACCAAATTGGAAGTAATACAAGCTAGATATCCGGCTGGAGTGGTGAGCATAATCATCTAGGACCTGAGAGCCTGGTGGGAGGCGGGCTGCTTCGTCACCATGGTGGCTTTTTAGTTGGCTTCCAGGTGATGCCTATTTGTGTTGGGCTTGTCACTGGCTCGGCCAGTGCCCTGACTAGCTATTTGACTTCTAGTGCTCCCGGGGTGGTGGTTCATGTAAAAACTATCTTTCCTTATCTTGATAAAGACCGACTTCGGCCTTTCGAATACAATCTAGACACCATATGAAACATGCAACCACATATGACACCGTGAAGTTAAAGCAGGCACCTGGAATAGTGGTTCATTGCGAGCGAGATTTTCAACTCTAGAGCTACGTTTACCATCTCCATCTGCTGACACTACACCCTTTAAAGTGCTGAAACGTGTCTGGCCTACACGCATATAAAGCTGGAGCAACTTCTCTCTTTTTTTCTGCTTCTATGAAGGTAGAGTCTGAAATACCCTTGCATAAAAACACAATAGTGAGAGTATGGGTGAAGTGTGTGCAGAACTAGTGCGCTCTAAAAGTAGCAGATAGCAGGTGGCTGAAAAATAAATGACATGAGACATATGATAGCTCTACAACATTGCATGGCAAACAAAATTAGATTCTACTCCGTATGATTTGGTAATATATGAGCACAGGAAATGCAGGTACTCCTCCAGCACACCACCACATGTGGTCCTATCAAGATAACAGTCGACTGAAAATAAATAGGTCAGCCGATTATTTTGTGAACCGTACGATCTATAAGGAACGGGCAGATGGCCTTTGTCTACCTCCCTCCAGTCACTGTTGACGATCTTTCTCGAACCACCAGCGACCACCGGCCCAGACCCCTGCCTCCGCTGCCCCACCCTTCCCTCGACCTCACACCACCGCCGTGCTTGGCAACGCCCCCAGGCCAACCCTTTAATCCCGGCTGACCTCCAGATCAGGCGCCAGCAGCTCTAGGCCCCACACACCCCTAAGATAAACACCGAGGTGCTGCTTCCCCGGCATAATAGGCGGACTAGCGCCTGTTACGCTGGGAATGCTTCCGTTAATTGGGAATCAACTGACCAGGAATTGAAATCCAGGGGCGGCGGACCTCTAGCTAAGGTGAAATAGTATATGAGGAGAAAGCTTGTGCATCGCGAGTTACTGGGAACATCTAGTATCAAGAAGAAGCGGTCAACTAGTGTCTTCTATGGGATGAATACCGTGCAAGTAGACACATAAGATTTGTACGATTAAGGGAAGAGGAGTACCATTTCTGGTTGCCAGTGTGGTCTCCTCCATATGTCGTGGCTGTCACACCCTAGCTAGTCATGCATCAGAGTGTTGCATCATGTTTACTCTTTCATCAGAAACTTGAAATTCGGATCTGTGAAACCCTCAGAATCATTTTGAAAATGACCCAAATAAAAATTTCTCCAAAAGGGTCCAAGAAAATGCTCATGTTGCTCTCTGAAAATATTGGACAGAGATAAAAATCAAACCAATATTTTTAAGAGCTCATAGGTATTTATTTTGGGCATTTGGAATTAATGCATAAATATTTGCATTGGAAATATATTAATTATATATATTAATATATGTCCAAATATTATGCCAATTATAAAGGAGCTCTGGAATAATATATCTAGCTCCTGCAAAAATTGGCATAAGTTAAATAAATGATTTAATATATTATTTAAATCAAAACAAATGTCAGAAATTAGAAAACAGAAAAATAAATAACAGGAGGAGCTTACCTGGGCTCCTCCCTGTGCGGCCCAGCCAGCTGGCCGGCCCAGCAAGCCAGCCCAGCCCACCACCGCCGTCGTCCTCCTGGCGCCAGTCGGCCAGGTGTGTTGCCGGCGCGCGCGCACGGCCGGAGCGCCACGCCACCAGCTCGTCTGCCTGCCTCCCCCGCCAGCGCGACGCCGCGACGCTTCTTCTCGGTGCCGCCCCGATCCCCTGGCCTTATCCCGCCCTCTCTCCCGTGCTGCTCCCTCTCTCTCTCTCACGGCCGAACACCACCATCGCTGCCGTTCGCCATAGTAGCCGTCACCGGCCACCCCTCGCCCCTCCGCTGAGCTCAGGAGCTCCGCCGCGACCCCCTCTTCCTCCCCACCGCTCCACGGCCCTCCGGAAGCCCTGCATCGCCGCCCACGTCGCCGTTCCCCTCCTCGGACACCGGAGATCATCGCCGTCGATTCGCCGTCTCCAGCGCGTCCCCGAGCCCGCTTCGACGCCCACTGCAACCGCGGTGAGCTCCGCCACCGTTTCCCCCTCTTTTTCCCCTCGTTCCCGCGTCGTAACCTCGTTCCCACCACGGCCGAACCTCCGCCGTCGCCGAGCTCGCCGTCGACGCAGCTCCGGTGACCATTTGGTCACCCCGGCGAGTCCAACAAGTTCGTAAGGCCCCGTAGAGCATCCCTAGCGCCTCGCTTAGCTCGCCTTCGAGCTCCAACCCCGTTTCCACGCACGACCGAACCCCGGCGGCCGCAGCCGAGCTCGCCGCCGTCGACTCCGGCCACCCCAGGCCCAGCCACGGCCACCGTCCGACGCGCCATCGAGCTAGCTATCCAACGCACCTAGCCGCACGCCGTTTGGAGCACCACAGAGGAAACCCGAGGCCCCTGTACGCCGCGGACCTCGCCGGCGACTAACCGCCGGCGGGTTTGACTTGTCTGACCTGGGGTTTGACCCCCCCAGGGTCACTGATGCGTGGGCCCCATCGGCCAGGTGGTCAGTTAGTGCTAATTACCGTTAGTCAACCCCCCCTGACACTGACAGTGGGCCCCAGCGCCACTAATCCCTAATTAGGATTAATTTAATCCTGTTAAACCCCCCTGTCACTGACGTGTGGCCCCCACACGTCAGGTTTGACCCCAGACAGCCGCAGTTGACCACTGACGTCATGCTGACGTCATGCTGGCGCAATAATTATATTTCTGGATTTAAATTAAATCAGGAAATTCCAGAATATTATTTAAACTTCAAAAATTCATAACTTTTATTCTGTAACTCCAAATTGGACAAATTATATATGAAAAATGATCAGAAAAATCCAATCTATCCATCTGTACTATTTTCATGCATGATCAAACAAGTTAAATTGATGTTTTAAGCAGAACAAGGAAAAGCACTTTAAAAGGCCATGTTTGAGTTTGAAATTTGAATCTTTGATTCAAATTTGTTCAAACCCTTCTGGTTTTAGTTGCATTAGCCCAACACACTCATATTGCCATGTTTCATGCATGCATCATATTGTTGCACATTGTTTGGTGATGGTTGTGTATCGATGTTCTTTGCGGCAGGTTCTGCCTCCGAGGAGTACCGTGATTACCCTAACAAAGAACCGTATCAGTGCATCGAACCATCAGGCAAGCAACCAACCATTTGACCATATCGATACAATCCCATGTTCTCGCTCCTGCTCTCTTTTACTGCATTAAGACAACGCGTTTCAAACTGCTGTGTGCTACGGTAGTTGAACCCATTTCCTCTGCATGACCTGTCATTGCCACAGTAACTAGATGAAACCCACTAGCATGTGTAGGAGTTGATTGAGCCATATGTATGTGTTGTTCCTACCTTGCTATGCCTGCTATGCTTAGAGTTGTGTCAGGTCTGGTTCATCTGGGTGATGGCTAGAGTGAAATGATTATGTCGGAAATGAGAGTGGTGTGGTGAACACGATTTGGTAAAGGTATCGATGAGAGGCCATGTAGGAGTACATGGTGGGTTGTTTCATTGAAGCCGACCTTAAGCACTGAGATCTGTATGTGTGATTTAAGATACAGCTACTACCATGCATTGGGCCCTGAAATATGACCCCGCTCGACTTCTTATTCACCCTAGCTCTCTGTCCAGGAGTTGCAAGTAGTTTCTGGTGTTTGTAGCCTACTGGAGGCCGTGGACAGCGTTGACCGTAGGGGTGGGCTGTGATGCGGTAGGTACGTGGCTGGGTGTACCGAATACCCGTTAGGTATCTCGGGAACCCTGTTCGCATCGTTCGGGGCCGTATGGGAAACCTCGGCCGGACTCCCTGCGGATGGAACCTGAATAGGCGATAAACCTGGACTAGAGGCTTAAGTGTTTAGGTAGGTCGTGGTCTACACCCACGTCGGATTTCGCTTGAAGTCTGCCGAGCACATGTCGTGTGCAGACGCTAAGTGGTGGAAACATGTATGAAGAAGTACACCCCTGCAGGGTTATCATAATCTATTCGAATAGCCGCGTCCGCGGTAAAGGACTACTTGGTTGCCTATACAGTTCATAGACAAGCAAATGGAAACTGCTAAAAGCCTCAAGATAAGTGTGAGTGCCGAGGATGGCTCTTCCGTAGGAAGACGGAGGTGGGTCCTCGGTAGTGTATTGAAGTGGTGAGTAGTGGACTCGTGTGCGCAAAACCATTTCAAGTTGGAGTATCGTAGGATAGTCTAGCCAAGAGTCAAAGCTGGCTTGCTGCAATAACTCCACCAACCCTTCTTGATAATGTGCATGTATGTAGGATCTGCTGTAAGTCTTGCTGAGTACCTTTGTACTCATGTTGCTATAATTTACATTTTTACAGAAGACGCTGCAACCCCTTCTGATGGGTTCTATGTAGACGTTGACATCAACGAGTAGGCTAAAGACCCAGGTGGTGACCCTGAGCTTGTGAAGGACCTTGTAGTATAGCTAGGCTTTTCAAGCCTCTTTTATTTTACTAGTTGTCTGTACTCAGACAAGTTACTTCCGCTGCTGGTTTGTATGACTGTATGACTTGTATGTTGGGTCGTGAGACCCGTACCTTTGTGTATGTTATGTATGGCTCCCTGAGCCTTAAATAAAGTACTTGTGTCGTAGAGTCATGTTGTGATGCTTCGTTGTATTTGCACATATCGAGCATATTGTGTGTATGATTGAAATGTTTGGTATGTGTGGGATCTGACTATCTAGTTGTTTATCTTTAGTAGCCTCTCTTACCGGGAAATGTCTCCTAGTGTTACCGCTGAGCCATGGTAGCTTGCTACTGCTCTGGAACACTTAGGCTGGCCGGCATGTGTCCTTCTTCGTTCCCGTGTCTGTCCCTTCGGGGAAATGTCACGCTTTGAGTACCGGAGTCCTGTTAGCCCGCTACAGCCCGGTTTATCGGAGTCCTGCTAGCCCAGTGCTACAGCCCGAACCCACTTGCTGATGACCGACACGTTCGAAGCTGGGTCATGGATGCCTGTCCATGTAAGTCTGTGCCACTTTGGGTTTACGACTAGTCATGTGAGCCCGGGCTCTTTATCATATGGATGCTAGCGACACTATCATATACGTGAGCCAAAATGCGCAAACGGTCCCGGGCAAAGGTAAGGCGACACCCGTGGGGATACCGTGCGTGAGGCCGCAAAGTGATATGAGGTGTTACCGGCTAGATCGATGTGACATCGAGTCGGGGTCCTGACAGCGTTGGCATCAGAGCCGGACTGCCTGTAGGTTCTCCAAGCCAAACTGGTCGATGTTGAGTCTAGAAATTCTTTAGTTATATGTAGGGGAATTGTTTGTGGGTTGGAACGTAAGGCTCTTTTTACTCCTTTATCTTATGACATTCTGATCTAAGTCAGTCCATTCTTCCACCGGGGGTTAAGGAATTAGGACCTATTCTCTCTTTCAGGATCACGTGTTACTAATCAGTAGTACCTTATAAGTTTGATGGATACAAGCCTAGTTCAGTTCTACTACCACATTATGTTGTTAGAATGGATTCAGAACTTTGATATGATGATGATTGAGTGTGTACAAAATCCTTTGTCAAATGTCTCAAAATCCTTCTTGAGCATTTACAGCTGTTATGCTGCCGAAATTTTGCTAGAAATTCTAATGCCTTTGCATTATGATTGTGCTTTCAGATGGCCACTCGCGACCTCAATCAAGTGGTTCGCCTGACTCGATGCCTAGATGTACCCGGCCATACTGCCAAGTTGGTCAGGGTAATGACTAAGGCTGGATACCGCTGGTATCCTGAGTACACGGTCGAAGAGCAATTCCGAGACTTTAATCAAAGCAAGTATCTCTGCACTGTCAGGATATTTCCATCTTATCCTGGATCCACCGAGCCCCTTCACTGCTCCTATGGACTCGGGGTTACTATTGAGATGGCTGTGCAGGATGCCGCCTACTCTATGATGACCGTTATGCGAGTCAGATCTGGTCTATTTCGGGACTCTGATTTCCGGTATATGCCAGGATCACTTCCGGGAGCACAAGGGTATCTCCAGGCTATCTATGCTGACCCCACTCGGGAGGATTCACGGACTCGCACCACTGCTGAGATGCTCGAGGATAAGGACTGTGAAAATCGGGCCTTAAGGTTAGAGCTCTTCAATACCCGTGCTGACCACTGGGCCACTTTGACTTGGTTTGCACCGGCGGTGCAAGCTGGATATTCAGATATGCGCGATCTCTATCCTGTGAGATCTGCTCTGCCAGACGTGATGGGTTGGCGTGATGTAGGAGGCATCACCCCACCTCGTGGTCCCCGCAGGCCACCGTCTGTTGGTCCAAGACCTCATCCTAGCCCCTATGGTCCACAAGCTCCGCGAGATCGTCTGTTTCCGGATGATCATGTTGAGCTTCCAGGCTATGGAGGTGACTTCTACGAGGACTACTACGGATCGGTCTAAGTTAGTGGTAGTATCACTAGTTCGCACTAGCTGTATCGTCTATCGTCCCGCGTGACTCGTGGGATATGACCTAGTTTGTACTCTTTCCGGAGGAGTAGAAAAATAATGTATAGGAGCTTGGAATGCCTCCGATGAGATGTAATCCTCTTTCACCGTAATAGTACTTGTTTGGTCTTGTACTAAACCCTGTATGGTGTGTATGACGATGGAATAAAGAAGCAGTTTCTGTTTTTACCATGTCATACGGATGATCATCTTGCATTTCGAGTTATTCCTTACATTCTGTATCCTATGTCGGAATTTTATCATTCTGACTAAATCATTGTCTTGTTTACCTAGGATGGTCAACACGCGCGCTAACCCTGCTTCTCAAGAGCAGGCCGAAGGCAGTGAAGCCAGGGATGCAAATCTGCCTCATCCTCCTTCACTAGCCGAGGTTATGATGGAAGCTGAGAGAAACAAGCGGGAGACCAACCGTTTGTTAGAGCGTATTGAACAGAACACAGCACACCATCAGAGGATTAACGTGGTGTCACTCAGTGATTTTATCAAATTGCATCCACCCACGTTCCACCACTCCGTCGAGCCTCTCGACGCTGATGACTGGCTTCGCAGTATCTCTCACAAGCTGCGTTCCGCGCTAGTAGCTGAGGCTGACAAGGTCACCTTTGCTGCATATCATCTTGAAGGCCCCGCCAGTCTATGGTGGGAGAATTATGGAGCTATGCGCCCGGCGGGCCATGTCACTACTTGGGCTGAGTTCAGTGAGGCTTTCTGTGAACATCACATTCCGGAGGGTCTCATGGACCGTAAACGTGAGGAATTTTGCAGTTTCACCCAAGGCCGACTTTCTGTGGATGTTTACAGCAGGGAGTTTGGTAATCTCGCCCGATATGCAACTGAGGAAGTTTCTACTGACGCCAAGAAGCAAGCAAGGTTCCGTAAGGGCCTTAGTCCTGAGCTTCGCCGCGACCTCCGTCTGCATGAGTGCACATCTTTTCAGAAACTTGTCAACAAAGCCATCAGTGCTGAAACTGGTCAGACTGACTATGACGCAACACGCAAGCACGGCCGTGATATGGGTTCCTCATCCAGTGCTGGTCCTCAGAAGCGCCGCGTGTGGGTACCCAACACCGCCCTGCCACCCAGGTTCACACCGAGGCCATCCTTCCAGGCGCCTCGCCCTATTCAACAGTCTGCACCGGCCAAGCCCTATGGGGGTCCAACCAACAATGCTCCTCCACGTACCAGTTCCGTGACTTGCTTCAAGTGCGGGGAATCTGGTCACTATATGCGTGAGTGTCCCCAGACCAACCCTAGCCAGTCTGCTAAAGCTGTTGGCCGTGGCAAGCCGACAGGAAAAATATTCCACGCCAAGCCGGTCACCGCTTCACGTGGCCATGTCAACTGTATCTCTGCCGAAGAAGCTCAAGAGGATCCCAACGTCATTCTCGGTACGCTTCTTGTTAATTGCCACCCGGCATCTGTTCTTTTCGATACAGGAGCCTCTCATTCTTTTATATCCGAAAATTATGCTCGTTTGCATAACGTTGCATTCTGTGACATGCCATCCACTATGGAAATTTCTACCCCTGGTTCTAGATGGCAGACCTCTAGGGTAAGTTATGGAAATGAAATCCAAGTCGACAGACTTGTTTTCCTCGCGTCTTTGATAGCCCTTAAATCTTCAGATATTAATATCATTCTGGGTATGGACTGGATGTCAGTTCATCATGCCAAAATTGATTGCTTCTCTAGGACTGTTCAACTCACCCATCCTTCGGGGAAGATAGTCAATGTCTTGACCCGAATAGCCAAGCGACAATTATATTCTCTTAACGCCAGCCCTTTGCCAGACCTTGAGGACATTCCGGTAGTCCGTGACTTCCCGGATGTCTTCCCAGAAGAATTGCCAGGTGTTCCACCTGACAGGGATGTTGAGTTCGTAATAGACCTCATCCCAGGAACCGTGCCGATTGCTAGAAGACCCTATAAGATGGCACCCCTAGAACTAGCCGAGCTTAAGAAACAACTCGATGAGTCCTTGAAAAAGGGTTTCATCCGACCTAGTTCATCTCCGTGGGCTTGCCCCGTTCTCTTCGTCAAGAAGAAGGATGGTACGGACTGGATGGTTGTAGATTACCGACCTGTCAATTTGGTCACAATCAAGAACAAATATCCACTTCCCCGGATCAACGACCTGTATGATCAGCTCGCTGGATCCTCAGTCTTCTCCAAGATGGATTTGAGGTTGGGCTACCATCAAATCAAAATCAGAAATGGGGACATTCCTAAAACGGCCTTTGTTACTCGTTATGGCCAATACGAGTACACCGTCATGTCCTTCGGTTTAACCAACGCTCCAGCCACCTTTTCTCGGTTAATGAACTCAATCTTCATGGAGTATTTGGATAAATTCGTCGTGGTTTACCTCGATGATATACTCATCTACTCCAAGAACGAGGAAGAACATGCCGAACATCTAAGGCTAGTGTTGAAGAAACTTCGAGAGCATCGCCTTTATGCCAAATTTTCTAAATGTGAATTCTGGTTATCAGAAGTGACCTATCTGGGTCATGTAATATCTGGTAAAGGTATTGTTGTTAACCCTGAGTGAGTTCAAGCCGTCCTTAATTGGACTCCACCTGAATCGGTCAAGCAAGTTCGGAGTTTTCTGGGCTTAGCGAGCTATTGCCGTCGCTTTGTCGAAAACTTCTCCAAAGTTGCTAAACCTCTAACCGAACTCCTCAAGAAAGATAAGAAGTTCGAATGGACTCCACAATGTGAGCACAGCTTTCAGGAACTGAAAAGACACCTGACCTCTGCTCCCGTACTGGTACCGCCAGACTTCTCCAAGGACTTTGTTATCTACTGCGACGCCTCGCGACAAGGACTAGGTTGCATCCTTATGCAAGATCGACATGTAATTGCCTACGCTTCACGGCAATTGCACCCACATGAGGAGAATTATCCTACTCATGATCTAGAGCTTGCAGCTGTAGTCTATGCACTTAAAACCTGGTGACATTACCTCCTCGGTAATCGTTGCGAAATATTCACTGATCACCAAAGTCTGAAGTACATCTTCACCCAACCGGATCTGAATCTCAGGCAAAGACGTTGGGTTGAGTTGATCACAGACTTCGATTTAGGGATAACCTACACCCCAGGGAAAGCCAACGTCATGGCTGATGCGCTAAGTCGTAAATCTTATTGTAACAACCTAATGTTACAACAAAGTCAACCGCTTCTCCATGAGGAATTTCGGAAGCTTAACCTTCACATTGTACCTCAAGGTTTTCTTTCCACCTTGGTAGCAAAACCTACTCTTACGGATCAAATCATCGCTGCCCAAAAGCGAGATAAGGGAATATCTAAAATCAAAGAGAACATTGCTAGCGGAGGTGCTAGTTGTTTCTCCACAAATGATCATGGTGTTGTGTACTTTGAGAACTGTCTAGTGGTTCCCAAGAACCAGCATCTACGGCAGTTGATCCTTAAGGAGGCTCATGAATATCCTCTCACCATTCATCCCGGTAGTACCAAGATGTATCAGGACCTACGTCAAAGGTTCTGGTGGACAAGGATGAAGAGAGAAATTGCTCAGTATATTGCTAATTGCGATGTCTGTCGTCGTGTAAAAGCAGAGCATCAACGGCCTGCTGGCACCCTTCAACCCTTAGCTATTCCTGAATGGAAATGGGATAAAATTGGTATGGATTTCATTACCGGTTTTCCCAGGACCAAGAGAGGGAATAATGCTATCTTCGTTGTTGTTGATCGTCTTTCCAAAGTAGCCCATTTCTTACCTGTTCGTGAGAGTATAACCGCTAGTCAGCTGGCAGACTTATACATCTCCCGTATAGTGTCTCTTCATGGTGTTCCTTTGGAAATCAACTCGGATCGAGGAAGTCTTTTCACCTCTCGATTTTGGGAAAGTTTCCAAAATGCTATGGGAACCCGTCTCTCCTTTAGCACCGCCTTCCACCCTCAGTCGAGTGGTCAAGTGGAACGCGTCAACCAAATTCTAGAAGACATGCTTCGAGCCTCTGTTATCTCATTTGGAATGGACTGGGAGAAGTGCCTTCCATTTGCCGAATTCACTTACAACAACAGCTATCAATCTAGCTTGGGTAAAGCCCCTTTTGAAGTTCTCTATGGACGACGGTGTCGAACACCCCTTAACTGGTCAGAGGCCGGGGAAAGACAATTCTTTGGCCCGGATATGATTCAGGAAGCAGAAGAACAAGTTCGTATCGTTCGTGAAAAGTTGAAAACAGCCCAATCTCGTCAAAAGAGTCAATATGACCGAAAACATAAGGCTATGACTTTCGAGGTTGACGAAAAGGCTTATCTTCGGGTCACCCCTCTGAAGGGAACCCATCGTTTCGGTATCAAAGGCAAATTGGCTCCTCGTTACATAGGACCTTTTCGCATTCTCGCCAAACGAGGAGAAGTTGCCTACCAGTTGGAACTACCTCCGCACCTCTCCAGAGTCCACGATGTCTTCCACGTTTCTCAACTCAGGCGTTGCTTCTCGGATCCTATCCGTGAAGTGGACCACGAAACGCTTGATCTCCAAGATAATCTTACATATCGAGAGTACCCCATTCGTATCCTCGATCAGGCCGAACGTACCACCCGACGTCATAATATCAAGTTTCTCAAAGTTCGATGGTCGCACCATTCGGAGGATGAAGCAACCTGGGAAAGGGAGGATCGTCTTCGACTTGAGTATCCCGCCTTCTTCCCGGAGGAACCCAAATCTCGGGATGAGATTCTTTTGAGTGGGGGTGAGTTGTCACACCCTAGCTAGTCATGCATTAGAGTGTTGCATCATGTTTACTCTTTCATCAGAAACTTGAAATGGGGATCTGTGAAACCCTCAGAATCATTTTGAAAATGACCCAAATAAAAATTTCTCCAAAAGGGTCCAAGAAAATGCTCATGTTGCTCTCTGAAAATATTGGACAGAGATAAAAATCAAACCAATATTTTTAAGAGCTCATAGGTATTTATTTTGGGCATTTGGAATTAATGCATAAATATTTGCATTGGAAATATATTAATTATATATATTAATATATGTCCAAATATTATGCCAATTATAAAGGAGCTCTGGAATAATATATCTAGCTCCTGCAAAAATTGGCATAAGTTAAATAAATGATTTAATATATTATTTAAATCAAAACAAATGTCAGAAATTAGAAGACAGAAAAATAAATAACAGGAGGAGCTTACCTGGGCTCCTCCCTGTGCGGCCCAGTCAGCTGGCCGGCCCAGCAAGCCAGCCCAGCCCACCACCGCCGTCGTCCTCCTGGCGCCAGTCGGCCAGGTGTGTTGCCGGCGGGCGCGCACGGCCGGAGCGCCACGCCACCAGCTCGTCTGCCTGCCTCCCCCGCCAGCGCGACGCCGCGACGCTTCTTCTCGGTGCCGCCCCGATCCCCTGGCCTTATCCCCCCCTCTCTCCCGTGCTGCTCCCTCTCTCTCTCTCACGGCCGAACACCACCATCGCCGCCGTTCGCCATAGTAGCCGTCACCGGCCACCCCTCGCCCCTCCGCTGAGCTCAGGAGCTCCGCCGCGACCCCCTCTTCCTCCCCACCTCTCCAC
>NC_057803.1:503883052-503963073 GCF_018294505.1 Triticum aestivum
AAAACAACTATGATAGCGAACAAAAAATCGGACGACGCCCTAGCCTCCCTCGCACGAAAAAAAACCCTCCTCTCGATCCACCCCTGGCGCTGCCCTCATCTCTCGCTCCGCCCGCCGCCGCCGCCCCTGCTTCCCTCCCGCTCGACCACCTCCACCGCTCCCACCCTTCTCTCCATTGTCGGATCCGCTTGCTCGTCAAGGTTAGGCGGCGAAAAGGTCTTGATATATGCCTTGGCCACAGGTCTGCAGGTGCCCACAGAATACAATCCATCGCCACCCATGACTCCCTCACCCTGCTAGGGTTCCTAGCCCCGTCCTCCGCCGCCGCTGCGTGTTCCCGTCCGACCTCGCCCGAGCGATTTCTTGACCTCGCCGGGAGCAGGCAGCTGGATCCCGCCGCCGTGCCTCCCTCTCTCCCTTCTCTTCTTTTCCCCTACCTCTCTCTCTCCTCTGAACTGAGCGTCGTTCCTCTCTGCAGGTGCCGCCATGGCCGCGTCTTGGAGCTCGCCGCCGTGGGCTGCGTGCCCCTCCGATGACGGCCTTCCTCGCCCACGTCCAGGTCTCTAAATCCTAATTTGGGCGTCAATTTATTTTGCGCTTGATACTGATTTTGGCGGGATTTTCGTCCTCATCGCGTGTTTCATGGTGACATTTTAGGTCCCCTGGCCGGCCATCTTCCATTTTCTCTATTCCCGCCCCATGCCCCTCCCCAAAGATCCCTCCCTCTCATGGGCGTCACCACCATCACTGCACCCAGCCTCCCTCATCGTGGTGCAGTCAGTTCCGTTCCGTGGCCTCTATCGTGTCTTCGAAGAAGGTCGTGATACGCCACAAGTGGGAGCGGAAGCTGCGATGTCAAGATCTACAAGCAGGACATGAACCACCTTGCCATGTATTTCCTCGTCACATTAGGATTCGTCGACGCCGCCAACAGGTTCTGTATCAATTCCGGCACCCAACGTACTGTATGCCCACACATTTAAATCATGCCGGTCTTACTCCTGCAATACTCCTCGAATAGTACTTGAGATTTAGGCAGCGGTGGGCATGGTAATTAATTTTTATTTAGTTGGTTCATTTACTATCATTGGAAGTGCCAGAAAGATCTCACCGTCAAGAGCAGCGCTGCAGGTCATTCACCTGGTTGGCCTCTTTGATGTATCTGGTGTTGTTGTGTCAATGTGGAAGGAGAGCCCGCTTCTCCGGGACGCTGGCGCTGACATGCTCACTGTAGGCACCGTCATGGCGGTGCTCGACTTAAGGGAGGAGGTCGGCAACCACCACTTCTTGAACCAAGTAAAGTTTTGCTTGCCATTAAAATAATCTCGTTTCTTGTTTTTTTTCTCTTTCTGATATGATTGATGATTGATTCCATTTGCACAAAAGGATTCTTGAGAAAATAGCACAAGCTAATTCAAAATCATCTCTTAGTTGATCAAGCATATAATTAAAAAAGTGAAGGTAGAGAAGTTTGGAATAGTAACCTCGTGGTTTAGTTACCCATGCATTAGAGATCCCATGCAAACTATTGTGATTTGTGAGAAGTTTCAGAAATTTGTAATTTGTGAGCGGAGGATGGTACTAAGTTCTTTCTCATGCAGTTACATTGTTGTCATGTGCTACATTCTCCTTTGATCCTGTAAGCAAAAGGCAATATATATACTGTTAGACCTTGAAGCTCCAAGACATCTTACGTTTTGTATGTACTCCCCTGGTTATTTAGCAAATGCCAAAAAAGTGTGTTGTTTCTTTCATGTGTACATCGTTTGGCTGGGAGTTTTTCCTACTTGTTATGAATATTAGGAACTTAAGCATATAATGTCGCATCGAACCTGTAAGCAAACATCGTATATGGTGTGCTCTAATATTCCTTAGATATAGTTTTTTTAACGAAATAACGGTGCCCAAGTCACTTCTAATCGATAGCATGTGATTGTGTAATAGTACACTCACAATTCATTGTGATCAAATGTACACAGAGTTTGCAGAAGCTATGGAAGAAATGGTAACTTGCTTACTTGGGAAAACTGCATTGGATAGCGATGATGGTGACAGTGGTAAATTGTCTGAATCTATAAGCACATTTTGTGGAAGCTTGCATGATAGGATTTATACCTAGAAGTTCTTGCACAAAGGACATTTCTTGATATAAGCCAACTTTGTTATGTTTTGATGGTAATGCTCCTTTGTTCAAAATTAACAAATCCTTCATGAAAAGAACTGTTGATGCGACTTTTTCTATACACGTGGTGATGCTAAGGCTCAGTTTGAACTACAAAATTAGTTTATAGATTGGAATGTGCTCTGCATTACTGAAAGAGATTTTTTTTTCTGAAGATGAATCTAAATAGTGTGACGGTCTGAGTACTCGTGGGCGTGACGAGGTGATTGCGGATCCACCAGAACATGCGAGTGGCAATGCTTCAGGACAAGCAGGTCAGATTATTGTCCAAATATTTTTTTGTATGATTGGAAGTGCAAGCATTTCTCCAAGACGGTTTGGTCCTGGTGTTCATGCAGCCAGCGACGGCATAGCTTCACAGAATGGAGTACGACGTAGGTGTCCAAGGGTTGTATCAGGTCGCATACGAAGATCCTGAAGTTGCAAGTAGATACAGTCAATAGCATAGTTAAAGGTGATATGGGAGATAATTAAGTTCCCTAGGCAAGCTGGATTGAAGCTTGATGAGCCGAACCCAAGGGGCGTGCTTAGTTTCTACCACAAAATTCTATCATTCACATCAACCGATGTTGCAAAGCAAGTAAAAATGTACTAGAGTCAGATATTTGTTGGCAACGGCTTATTGGGCTTTTTCAAATCAATATTACTTCCACTAGCAGGAAATGGTTCAAGCATACTTATCCAAATCTTATAATCCTGATGGGAGAAAACATTGTGAAGCAGTTCAGGCTGAATGGCCAGTTAACAAGAATCGGGTGGATCTGCGTGTGGTGGATGATCGTTTACAAGGAAGGTTGAATGTATGGTTCCTGGAGATGATCAGATGGTGCCACGTATTTGACCTGCGATTTGTGGTAAGTTCCAAAATGTACTGTGAAAATCTGTCTTTAAGATACAGATAAATTGGTTTTGCACATAAAATTCATCACACAACTGTTATAATTTGGGTGCGCTTCGTAGAGTCTTTTTATGTTTTGATGCATGTCGATATGGCATAACATCAGACATCTTGGAATAAAATTAATTTTCTCCCCGCCGTCTCATGACAGATAATTCACTATATGTGTTTAATCCATGAATAAATTAGAATATGCTCTTCTTTATTATTACTTTTGGAAGAATCAAACTGCAATATACAAATATGTTCAGAGATTCAAAATGATATAACAACAGTCAGGAGAAGATATATGAAAGGAATGCATAGCCTAAATGTGTACATTGGCTTCCCTGGAAAAAATTGGTATGTCCATTAGTTTTCCCCACTGTATCATTGGAACTCATTTGCACATATTTCCATTAGAGAGAGAGTAAGGTTTCCCCAATGCAGAAAGTATGGTGCTGCTTTGCATATTCATAAAGACAGGCCATAGCATCATGTATTTTCTGTTCATCATAATTACTGTTTGGTTCGTCCTAGAAAGTGCAGTAGGTGTCAAGAAATAATACAACTTACTTCTTTTACATGTCTTGATTGCTCAACTAACTCTGTAATGTTTTGGTGTAGCCTCCAATAGTTCCAATGAATGCTCCATAGAGAATGTAAGGAAGTAGGAATCAGCAGGCGTCTCTGAGTTGTTTCAGTTACCATATTTGCTTGCAAGGTATTTTCCTTCTTATGTTGAATAAACAATATAGCTAAGGTACTTATCGAATCATAAGGCATTCATGTGTGCTCCCTTATTTTGTTATGTGAAAATACAATAGATTCTATGACCTTATAAATTGTTTATTATTAAAATGGCAAGTTGCCTTCACCCTCTTATTTTATTCACACTCCCACTGATGCAATAATATGTTCTCTTTGAACCTTAACAACCTTCATCAAAGCTACACAAAAAAGTAACAAGAACCGACACATTTGTTCATAGCACAAAGCTTTTTTCTATATTTTTGTAGTATTTCGATTCTCAGCTAGAGCAATGTTCAAACTTATCCATATTTTATTCCTGAAATTTGGAAGGCAATAAAAAGAGTTTTTTTGCCTTACTTTTTGTCATGTGAATAAAAACAAAGCTTCACCACAAGGCGATATTCTGGTGACTAAATTAAACTGAAAGTCTAGCAAAGGAATCAAGTTCTACACTTTTTTTAGTAGCGAGAACATTGACTCACTCATGCCATTTTCCGTTCTTCCTTTGAAGGTGTGAGGGTGAAGCCAACTCTAAAAGTGGGGTCTGTTCAAGTAGAAGGAACATGCCAAGATGAAAGAAGACGGAGCAAAAAAACCTATAGAGGCATGAACGCAACACTATCTAAAACGTCTCACACTTCTGTCTAGGAATATAATGGAATCTGGGAAGAAAGAAAGAGGAAGAGTTCGCACCCACCTTCTCTCAGAGCCGCCGCTTTGAGTTCGTGTCGGCCCTACTGCAGTCGGCAGTTGTCAAGGTCGACCTGCGTGCCGCAGGGGAGCATCACTGCCCTACACGCCGAGGGGCGCCATGCGCTGGCTCCCACGTGCGGTTTGACCAACAAGTCGAGATTGCGCGTGCGGAGGTAGAGGGCAAGGAAGGGGAATCCGGCGTGCCCGCCCTGCACAACATCAGGCCACATGGAAGCTCCCGAGCACGAAAACGAACGCTCACTACTCTCTCCTTCTTGAATTGCCGGCATCGCTTTAGGTGCCCGCTTACTTCCTCTCTTTCCCTTTTACTCTTTCTTTCTTCTATGCCTTTTATTTTTGATTGATGGACATCCAACTCGAGCTTATTTATTTTTCCATAATTAACTAAGAAAAAAATACAACTTACCCTTTCTCACTATTTACTGCAACCGTACTTTCTTTGAAGATGGGTGAAGAGAGCTGAGCATTTCTGGTGAAGCTGGAGGAGGATGGAAGAATAATAGTCATTTTGGAGCTAGCTACGACCTCCTCTGGATGTTTCATAGGGTTCCGCACAATGTGTTCTCCTGTAATTTGGTCACCAAGGCTGCTGAAATGATTTGGCATCTGAACTTTGTCAAGGTATATGGTTGTTCATACTAAGTTGATAAGTAGAACATCATGGCATATGCTAATCATTTGTATATCCAAATTTAGGTAGGTTGATGGAAAAAAGGAATCACAATATACATTGCTACATATTCTAATAAAATTCTATTATGGTGGTGATTATCTATCTCTAGCATTTATTATTATGATTTCAGTGTGCCATTAGCATTCTATATAATACTCACCAACTAGAATTTAGTAAAACACAAAAGTGTGTAAGCTAAAGATTTTCCATTGTTCCTCGATTGTTTTCCGGATGGAACTCTCAAAGTTTCAGGAATGTTATTTTTGCTCTAGCTTTTATTTTATATTTTTTGTACAATCAACAAAGAGTATTAAAAAGGTAGTTTGTGCCAGTTGTTTGTGTTGTTAAGAAATAAGTTGAAATGTCTTCAGACATTTTTGAATTTCTTTTATCTACTAAAGCTACATTTATTAGAATTGTTTTGCACATTTGAAGCTGATTGTTAAGATAGTGTATCTGAACATTATTTCTGGGTAAGAGAACCAAATATTTTGTTTGCGGGACGGGTATCCTATAATCTAATTCAGATATAAGAGATGATTACAACAATGTTCTAATCTCGAGTTGCTACTAATGCAGTCCTTATTAGAAGACGCAGATTGCAGATCATTCTATCCCTGTAAGACCAAGATTTTGATGCTCCTGTTACCTGGCATCGAGGTTGAGTAACATGTTTTTGGTCATGATTCCTGTTGTGCTTCTTGTACGTGCTACCATCATTTAATTTGATTCTCTCAATGGTCAAGGATCATTTTGCTTTGAAGTCTGATGTACATTTTTTTTAATCTCATGTAGGAAGAAGGTATCCCCCTTATACGAAGATTTCTAGCTTGCCTATGTGTTGTAATGTTAATAAGTGCATTCGGCCAAACAATTTGCGGACCAAATGAACTTGCTGTGGATATAGAAGAATAAGGCGGCACACAAGGAGTTGCCTGAATTGCAGTGGCAGTGGTGTTGTAATATGTAAGAGTTTTGCATCAACTTGGTCTCTTTTCTATGCATAAGTTTGATGCATTGGCCCTTGATTATCATGAATCAAGCTTGTGAAGAACAATTTCGTTACTTTAATGACACACACTTGTAGTAAGTCATTCAGAGATATATTCAGTACATGCTAGGTTGCCAAGCTCAGAGCCACCTGTTGTCTCCATAAATTCGCTGAAAGCAAAAATCATTTGCCCATAGTCATGTGAAACCTTCTAGAATTCTTTTTAGTATTTTGCATTGCTTGTGCATTTCTTTTTTTATCACTTCTAATAACCTCATTGATTCATTTTTCCTATCATCATGTCAGTCCTTGCTCTAATTTTTTTGTTAATATGTTGTACTTCTTGTGCATTTCCATTTCAGGCCTCTATTCCAACACACACATTCCAGTTGCCATTGGTGAGCAAATGAGATATGAAGTTACCAGCGATTTTCATTATACGTGGTAAAAATAATGCAAATCATGCTTTATGGAGAGTTGAAACACTGACTATTGATCGGAGAAAATTTAGTGGTGACAACTACCCAAGGTGCGTGTAAGCATCTGAAGTTATAGTTTAGATTATCATATTGGCTACTCTTTTAGAAGTAAAAACAATAGCATTATTTCACTTCTACTTTAGATTTTTGGGCATCCTTGTACTATTATCATCTGGGATTTGCATAATTATTTTGAGAATAGGGAGAACTGCAACTATGGTTGCCAACTGCCATAGTCAATATATATACCTCTGAAATTGCAGGAATAATAAACATGACCACCATCAGACATGTCTGTTTTAGTTTCTCTAATCTACAACAAATCTTAAGACCATAAATGGGAGGCAAATTCACCTTCATATCAGTACGCACATGCCCACATTCACCTTTATAAGAATAATCATCTTCTAAAACAGGCCCCCCATGTGGGGCATCATCAATACATGCCTTCATGAACCGATGGATATACTAAATATATTTCACTTTGGTATTTTGGTACGTCTAAAAGTAGTACCTTTTTCTAGCATATGAGAATTTATAGGACAGGTTTTGATAATCCATGTACAAAAAGGAAACATTTTTAACAAAATGAGAGATTATTCTTATACTTCAGTATGCATCATGTACATATATAATGTTACAGATAATTCCATTGCGTGTGAATGAACAGAACATTGAGAATGGCGCCAGAAATTCCTTTTGCTGATATCACAAATTTTGTGCCATGGTCCATAAAGAGAACAAGTGCTGGTGTGTGTTCCGATCCAGTAAATTTTCTTCATGTGCCACACAAGTGGAGACGACTCTACTTTTTTACCATGATCTTGAGAGGTACAACTTTATCTACGTTCTATATGTTCATAGACATGCTAAACCCAAATAAAGATGCAACTAATATAACATCTTATATTGTCTTTCAGTTATGAACTTTATGACAATAATGACTCTCAAGTTCAACAAGAGCTCGTACAAAAGATATGGAAAGTGTTTAAGACTATACTAGAAGAGGTAATTACTTCTCTCAGTTCATAGTGCCTTCTTTTGCTGATACCTCTTGGGTTTTGATTTCTTGTAACATTTATATGCACAGACTGGCAAATTAAGGGAAGAAACCAAGGAAGGCATTTCTATAGCTAAGTCCATTGTAATCATTTTGGATTGAAATTCAAGTTTGGCAAAAGGTCTTGATATATGCCTTGGTCACAGGTCTAAATGTTATAAGCATGGCTCCCCACATCCAATTTTTCAGGCCATGGAGCTTCTATGGTTGGTTCATATGTGGTTATCGAAGCAGGATAAGTTCTTGAGGAGGACTCTAATTGCTATGGACCACAAGATTTCATATGTCGCTCCCTATTGCGTATTGCTGTTGACATTGGACTTGCTATCCAGTAAGAGGGACATTGGGATCATTGTTCATCTAGAGAAGTCAGTGCTATATCTACGTCAGAATATTGGGATGTTAATGATTGGAGGTGATGTTTTTCTCTTCCATACCTAAATTGTCTTTAGTATAAGTCCATATAAAGAAAACTGCAGTGTTCCAACTATTGAACCACAATTGTTAAATTAATTAATTTTAGCTATGTTATAGTTTGAGATGAGGGCTTCTTACCATTTTTACTTCTACTAGATTCATTTGTCACCGAGTTTTTAGAGCAGGGTACTTGACAAATGAGTTAGATCACTTTTATGTCTGAGAGTCGATTTTTTGTGCGTTAGATGGATTGACAAGTACCAAATATTGATGCCAAGCAGAACTAAAACCTGTTCATTGATTACCTTCAGTCCCGCATTCCAATCAACAACATTGGGCCGAGAGAGCGCGCGGGTGGCGCAAGAGGCAATGGGCAGCCAGTGCGCGAGTGTGTTAGCAGTGGGTATATCTGAAGATTATTTCTCAACTCAGCATGTGGGTAGAGACTAAAAAGACGATGCCATGGTAGCATGGCAGACCTGGCAAGTGCCACGAACATCATGATATTCTTCCTTTTCTTAATTCCTTGATTTGAAAAATAATTTGCTCTGCGTGTGTAGGAACATAGCAGTCGGGCAAACGACACTTTCACATCTTGATCTATAAGGGAAATAATTTCTTTACTTTAGAAAATGTGGGTTCGGATTGGTCTGTTGAGTTATGGCTAGCTGATTGGAATAATTTTTCTATTTAAAAATGTAGCAAATAGCATTTCATTAGAGATTGGTCTGTTGAGTTATGGCTGGCTGATCGGAATAATTTTCCTATTTAAAAAATGTAGCAAATAGCATTTCATTAGAGATGGCTTTGCAGCAAATTACAAATCGCGCAAACCAAGCCATCGCCGCCTCATTGCTCTCGCAGGGAGCGACAACAACCGCCGGTCTCTTCTTCGCCTTCTTAGCCGGCATCTCCCCCATCCGGATGCCCTGCGGCACGAGCCACTCCGCCACCGCCTGGGACTCGACCTCCGGGAAGTTTAGGTCCGTCTTCGGCCGTCCGGCACGCCACACCGCCACGTCGTAAGCATGCGCGGCCTCATCGGCGGTGGGATACGTGCCGAGCCACGAACGCTGCCAAGCATCAGAGAACTTCAGTCCGAAGTTCCCGAAAGCTTCGCCCTCATGCCGAAGAAACCGGACTTGCCCTTCGGCGTCTTCTTCGGCGCCATTGGGGAGCGGGCGGCGGCCGAGCGGGGAGCGGGGCGGCGACGTGCGGGGCGGAGGCGGACGGAGCGGGGCGGCGGCGTGCGGCGCGGGGCGGAGGCGGAAGGAGCGGGCGGCGGATGGAGCAGCGCCAGAGAGGAGGCAGACGGAGCGGGCCAGGCAGAGGATGGACCGGAGGCGGAGGCGGCCGGAGAGGAGGCGGGCAGGGTCGGGGCTGGCGGAGGCGAACACGATGGGGCAGCGCGGCGGCAGGCGGTGGCCAAGGCGGGGTGGAATCAGTGGCGGGGGTCTGGATCTACGACGGGGCAAGGCCTTAGAAAGTTAACATGTAACTCTTGCAAACTATTTCAAGAGCCTGTGGCAACGCAAGGGCACTCTACTAGTATATATAGATTTCGCGATAAAACACATGCCACACGCAAGAACAGTGTTAGGAATCACGAAATCACTAATTAATCAAGAGTACTTCTTCGAAGATCACTTCCACGATTCTTAGGTTGCGACAAATAGTGTGTGTCAATGTTGCACCACTTAAGGGTTTTTCATTTTTTGTAGATCTGTTTGTTTAAAATGTTTTATCTGTTAAAGTGTTCGTCTACATCTCGAACCTTTTTACAGTTGCATTCCTTGTGTTAAGATTATCAAAACTAGATCTCGTATTGATAGGTTTGACGAACTTTTTTTAATGAAAAAACAGAACCGGGAGCATGTTTTTTCTTTTTTCGTAAGTCGTTTTCGAGTGCCTCTCGCAAAAGTAAAACCGTGCTTCTCGCGAGTGCAAAACTATGCCTCTCATGAAAGGAAAAAAGGAGAAAATATTTTTTTCTTCCGTTTCTGAGAGGTGCGGCCGTGCCTTTCATAGAAGTAAAACCGTGCCTCACGGATGGAAAACCGTGTCTCTCATGGAAGGAAAAAAAGAGAAAACACTTTTTTTTCTTTTGTGAGAGGAACGACCGTGCCTCCTGCAGAAGCAAAAGCGTGCCCCACAAGGAAAAAACATATTTTTTTCGTTTTCGAGAGGCACGGCCATGCCTCACGCAAAATCAAAACTGTGCTTGCGGGAGAAAATTTTGTTTTTTCATGCAATTTTTTTTTCCAACTTTTTTTGGTCAAACTCTAAGATAGACAGGTGGAAAATCGGAAAGCTAAGAAACACCGATTAAATTATCTAAAAAGTCGAAAACATATACGGGAAAAAAAATCCGGTGAAAGCATCCAAAGCGCGACACGTGACGGCGGCTGTGAACACGCTGTCGGACCACCCCAAGTGAACGTTGGAAGGCGCCCGAATGAGCGCTCATCAACTAGTTGCTCTCTAGAAATCACCTATGGGTGGGCGACTATTGGGCCGACCCATTAACGCAGGCCGAGCGCTGCCGCTCATGTTGTTGTAGGTTTGCTCTACTCTGTTTTCTTCGTCTTTATTTACTTATTTTTCACCGATTTTCTTTGGTTTTTCCTTTTTTTTTCGTTATACTCTGGCTATATTTTCCTTGTCACATGTTTTCTTTGGGTTTTTACTTCCTTATACTTTGGTTTCATTTAATTATTCACTGGTTTTCCTGGATATCTTTTCTTTGTTTGTTTTCCTTTGTTTATTTCTTGGTTATCTTCATTTTATCTGCTTTTTATTTTTTATCAGGTTTTAACATATGTCTAATTTTTAGGTCCACAATCGACATTTTTTAAATACATGGTGTACATTTAAAGTAAATACATGTTTTAAACACTTTTTCAAATACATGGTAACATTTTTCAAATACATGTTGTATATTTGTTTACTGGCAATAAATATTGTACTATGATATACAAAAAATATATTGTATACATTTTTCTACAAAAATCACAAATTGTTTTATATCCATGTGAATATTTTTAAGAATGTTGCGTACATTTACTTAATGTAAATACAATTTTCAAACCTATGCGAAACTTTTTTTATGTGTTGTAGTACAAACATTTTTTTATGAAAAGAGATAATATTTCCCTAAAATATTAGGTACATTTATTTAATGGTAAAATTTTTTACATCATGCGAAAATGTCTTATTTACATTGTATAAACAATAAAAAAATGTATACATTTTTTTTGAAATGTGTAAACAATTGTTTAAAATGTAATATACATTTTTAATGGTTTGAAATATGTTTTACATTATTTTTTTACAATGTATGCACAATTTTTTAAATATTTATGCCTTTTTTTGAAATGCCAGAACATTTTTTTTATTTTCACAATCCGTGGTAAAATAACATGAAGATGATGACGAGCAAATTTTCCTCAAGTGGATGACCTAAGATTTATCAATCCGTGGAAGGCGTAGTGTAACATCCTAAATTTTCAATTTAGAATGTTATACATTAGATCATCATTGCATATCATAATTTATTTGTTTTTAGTTTTGATCTTAGAAATTGTACGCAACTCAAGGACACACGGAGAGAGTCGGGGATTTCATTATTTTCATATTTGAGTTTTTTCAAATTTTGAGAATAGGATCATTTGATTTTAATTATTTTATCATCAATTATTTCTATTACAAAAATATTAGAGAGGAAATAAAATGACTTTCCCAAAATAAAGAAATATTGAGGATTTAATAATAAAATCAAATAAGATTTTATTTTGGAGTTTTTCGATATTTTATTTGAAATTAGGAGAAGTGTGCGTTTTTCAAAATTTTATTTAGGCCTCAAATAAATGTTCACCTTGTGCGGATTGATTTTAGAAGTGGGGGAAAATTTATTTCGGGATTTTTGGAGTCCGTTTATTATTTCTTTTATTTATTTTTCTGCGCGGAATAATTAAAAAAAACGCAACCGACCTACGGGCCGGTCTGACCCGGACACTAGGCCCGTCCGGGCTTTATAAGCCGGGGAGCCCAGCCCGGGATCCTCCCCAAACCCTAGCGCGCCGCCCTGCCGTCCTAGCGCCGCCGCCGCCACCGGAGCCTCGCTGGAGTTGCCGGGTAGTTTTTTTTAGACGCCGATTTTTTTTCTAAAAAACCGTTTGGTTTTCTGACGGTTTTGTTCGTTTTTTTAGTTTCGGTTTTTTTAATAGATCAGTTTTTCCGATTTATTTGAATAGCGACCGTTCGTTCGTTCGTTCTAGCGAACGTTCATTTTTTCTCTCGGATTAAATCTGTAATTTTTCTGATCGCGATTCCTGATCTGATTTTCGTTTAGTATAACTTTTCGCTCGTTTATCGGAATCAGACGATTCAAGCACCTGGAGTTTCATCTCGAAACCCTTTATCCGTTTAACCAACTTAAACAAGTTTTTGCCACTGTAGAAATTGCCCTAGATCCAGAATAGTAAATGAAGCCTGTTTCTTTTGCCGTTTGACTTCCGTTGCTTCGTTTGATTTGATTCTTTTTGCAAACCGGAGTTCTTAAGTTGAACTTTCTGGTTAGATCTCTTATTTAAGTTTTACCTGTGCATTAGATGAATCTTATTGTATGCTTGTTTGTTTGTCTGTGATAGAATATCCAGAGTGCGCCGCCTGTTACTTCGAATCTCTAGGTTTCGCGGATCATCAGCAAGGCAAGTAACACTTTGATCATACCTCCTACTACCCAGTTTTATTGCATTAGATCAATTCTCAAACATTGCATGATTAGGATCTAATTAAATTGTGGGATGGAAAGTAGTTGAGGTAGTACCTGTTGTATTATCAAACCTTTGGGAGTTACTCTACGTTTGCCTATTATGCCATGCTATGCTAGTAGACATGGATTGGGTGAGTGATATTCATGACAGATGTGAGTTTGTTAATTAATGGTTTATCTAAGGTGGCAACTTAAACACACATCTGGGTGGATTGAGGTACCTGGGTATTCCAGGATTGCCTGCTTTTCTTTATGGACCGCCACCCAGGCCCAAAGGGATCATGAGATTTTTCATACTAGAAACTTCCGTGTGCAGCCATAAGCTATTATGGGCTCTACCATAGTTGATTAAGTCGTGCGAACTCTTACAGGGTAGACTAGCAGATGTAGGGGAAAGTAGGTGTAACGGTCTATCCATCGTAAGGTGCTAGCGCTTCTGAAAGACTATGTGTCGGTCATCCGTTTCTCAAACACCGTGTAGTGCAAGAAACCAAACGGAGGCGATCGAGTCTTGTGGGGAAAAGTGCGCAAACCTCTGCAGAGTGTATAAATTAATCATGGTTAGTCGTGTCCCCGGTTATGGACATCTTGAGTATCTAGTACTTGGATTATCTTGTGAATCTCAACATGTTACTCTAAAATTTAATTTTGATGAGTTTTGTTTAATGATGATACTTAATTGGGATTGAGAATGCTGTCAACCATTCTCAATGTTTAACAACTATCATGATAGTTAAATAAAATATATTCCTTTGAAGTAGGGAAAAAATAGCTTTATGCAAAACTGTAACCATAGAGCTTTCCACCAGCCAAATATGCATATAGTATAGCTATTTCATTTCATTACTTTCTATGTGTTACTTTGTCAGCAAACGTTAATATTGCAGACTTTTCAGACGACGATTAAGGAGTTTTAGGTCATGGTTCTATACTCAGTGATGCCGTTGGAGTTGATGGACTCACTTATCTTCCAAGTCTTCCACTGTTATCGTTATTAGATGGCCTTAAGCCATATTTATTATTATAAGTTCTTTATTGAGACACTTGATGTAATAAGTGTGTGATTGCTACTCTATTATAAATCTTTCAAGTACTGTGTGGTGTCAGCATTACTGATCCAGGGATGACATCTGAGCACAGAGATCAGACTGTTTGAGGTCTAGTCGCTACAGAGATGGTATCAAAGCACACGCTGATTGTAGGACATAACCACTAAGCTAAAGACCTAGATCACTATGCATTCTCTTCTTCTCTGACCTCTCATCTTTTCTACTCTTTAGGATGGCGGATGCAAGGAAGAAGTTCACGCAACCGGAAGAAGATACACCCTTTGGACGTCATCTAAAGGAAGTCACTAGATACCTGAACATAGGAGTACCAAGCTTCGCCGGAACCTACAACGCCACCTTACCTGAAGAAGAGCGATGGATGATTCAAGTTCAAGTTCCAGGAAGGACGTTCATGCCAGTCACTAAGCCCATAAAGTTTTCTTTTGATGCACCAACTTGGAGTCTAGGAAAGAGCATGGCAGCTCACATCGCCATGAGACGCATTGGAGAAGTCTACCGTAATGATCTCAAGGATACTATCTACTAGATTTGTGGGCGCCGAGATGAGCACTGGGAGATGATCAGCACCAGAAAGGATAGATCAATTACAGCTTTTATCCAGGAATTAAACCAGCACATTCGACGTCAGGAGAACGATATGTGCGCCGACATGATAGACCTGAAGAAGACAAGGACCAGAATCAAGGAACTGGAGGAAGAACTCAAGGCTACACGTGAAGATTATGAAGAGGAAATAGAAGTATTAGTGGAGAAGAATGACGATCTCATCAAGAAGATCGGAATATTTATGGGAGACCCTACACCAGTAGATGAAGATGAAGAACCCAATGAGATTCGCCCGGAAGACTACATCATCATCGACGACACCGACTCGGACCCAGATGATAGCGATGATGACTATGTTGATGAAGCTGGAGCAGATATCATGGAGTCTGCAACCGAAAAATATTTCTAGTAGACCACCTCATCAGTAGTAGTAGTCCGAGCACTTTTGTGATAGTTAGATCGATTGTATGCCCTTGTTTGATTGAATGAAGTGAATTGTTTGCTTTTGCCTCATGTGCATATGGGTAGTGTTTTCTCTTTAGACCCCCTCTATTCTTAAATCTCATCTTTTCTAAACCCTTAGATGCCTTCGAGACGTGACCCGGATTTACCTTCTCACCGGAGCTCACTCAGTTGATCCAGCAGCAGAACACATTGATGCAGTTGCTAGTCCAGAATCAGAATCAAGGGAACAACAATAACAACCCACCACCACCACCACCACCTATTGATCACTTAGCCCGTTTTCTTAGGGTGAATCCGCCGGTGTTTTCCAGTAGCACCGGGCCGATAGTAGCAGATGATTGGCTCCTCAAGACAGCTAGGGAGTTGACCACAGCAGGGTGCACAGATGCGGAGAAGGTGAAGTTTGCCGCACATTAGCTTGAAGGACCCGCAACATCATGGTGGGAGAATTTCACAGCCACTTTCCCTGTCGACACTGTCACATGGGACCAGTTTCAGCAGGCTTTTCGAACTGCCCATGTTTCAGCAGGAGCTATGGCCTTGAAGAAGCGAGAGTTTCACAACTTGCGCCAAGGAGGACGGACAGTTGGCCAGTATGTGGAGGACTTTAGTAAATTAGCACGTTATGCCCCAGATGACGTTGCTACGGATGCAGCTAAGCAGAAAAAGTTTCTAGAAGGACTGAATGATGAGTTGAGCATGCAGTTGATGGTAGCAACCTTCAACAACTACCAGGAGTTGGTAGATCGTGCTCTTATGATTGAAGGGAAGCAACAGCAAATTGAAAATCACAAGAGGAAATATGCACAAGGAAAGTACAATTCAGGAGCTCAGCAGAAGCCACGATTTATCCCTAGATCGGGAGGACATTTTCAGCATACTCATGGAGGAGGTACCTCGCACAATCACAATGGCACCAAGAATGGTAATGGTAATGGAGGAAGCAACGACCAGAACCGTACCAACCCATCAACCCCAGCCAAAAAAGACCTGAGCCAAGTCACTTGCTTTAAGTGTCAGAAGACCGGACATTATGCCAATGAATGTTCTGAAGGCCAGAATGGCAATGGAAGCTCTGGGAAGAAGCCGAACCCTTTCAACAGGGGACAGGTGAACCACGTTAATGTGGAGGAGGTTGAAGAGCAGCCGGATGCAGTAATCGATAAGTTTTTGGTTAAGTCATTTACTGCACTCGTTCTTTTTGATACTGGTGCATCGCATTCATATATATCAAGGGGATTTGTGGATAAGTATAACTTGCCCACTAAGTTTCTTAGAACACCTATGCTAGTAAGCTCACCAGGAGCGGAGTATATGGCCAGTTAAGGATGTTTCCAAGTGCCATTAAGTATAGGAAGGCATATTTTCCCAATGGATTTAATTATTCTGGAATCCCAAGGTTTGGATGTAATTCTCGGTATGGATTGGCTGTCGATGTATGGGGGAAACATCGATTGCGCCAGTAAGACAATTTTGCTTACGACGCCAGAAGGAAGAAGGATCAAGTATGTATCCTGGCATGCGCCAAATAGGACACAAGTAAATTCCTTATCAGGAGTTGTACAGGAGGAAGTACCAGTGGTAAGGGATTTCCATGACGTATTTTCCGAAGAGTTGCTAGGTGTAAGTGCATCTAGTGCCACCCCTAGTTGGTTTTGGAGTATTGACGACAAACTTAGTTGAGGGACTAATGTGTTTGTGAGAATTGCAGGATAACACAGGTAGAAGTCCCTCATTGATTCGGTTTTCCTACCAGAGATGACCCCTAAAAATGTATGAAGACATTGATGTCAAAGGTGGTATATGAAGATATTCACATTGAAGACTATGACAAGAGAAGACATCGCATGAAGCCTATGGAGCTCGAAGACTTAGATCATTCGTAGTTCTTTTTCTTCTTTGTTGAGTCACAGGAACCACCATACTGTTAAGTGGGGTCCAAGAGAATCAGTCAGAATGACTGAAGTGATGCTTAACCAAAACCTATGTCTTCGAGTGAAGACTATGGGAGCGAATCTTGTCTAGAGTCGAACAAGTCAGCTTTGCTTGTAACCCAAGTAAAGTTTTCGTGTGAGTTTGAAATCTGACCATTGGAACACGTGTCAGTTCCTTAGTGACCCAGGGTCATTTCGGACAAAACAGGTCGGGTTGCCTAGTGGCTGTAAATAGCCCACCCGCTACAACCATAAACGGTTGGCTGCTTAGAGTTAGTGTACGACTTTTATCGTTTGAGAGCAACCCACCTCGAAGCCTTTAAGAGAGAATTCTTTGCGAGGATAAAGCCCTAACCACCCAGAGCCTAAGAGTGTTAGGCATCACTTAAGTCTTCTTGTCTGTGTGATCTGAAGACTTATTACATTTGAGGACTGTGAATCCTTCAGCCGGTTAGGCGTCGCGTTCTGAGCGTCCAAGAGACATTGTGGATCGCCAGTGAACGAAGTCTGTGAAGGTTTGGGAGTCTACCTTGAAGACTTACCAGAGTGATTGGGCGAGGTCTGTGTGACCTTAGCTCAAGGGGAATACGGTGAGGACTGGGTGTCCTGAGCTGCGTGTTCAGGACTGGGTGTCCGGGACTGTGTGTCCTCAGGTTTAAATACCTAGCCGCCCTAACCAGACGTACAGTTGTCACAGCAACTGGAACTGGTCCAACAAATCATTATCTTCAACGAGTCACTGGTTTCATCCTTCCCTTCCCTTTACTTACGGTTGGTC
Organism: Triticum aestivum; assembly: GCF_018294505.1. Classification (NCBI taxonomy): domain Eukaryota; kingdom Viridiplantae; phylum Streptophyta; class Magnoliopsida; order Poales; family Poaceae; genus Triticum; species Triticum aestivum. The sequence goes on from NC_057803.1 coordinate 503,900,766, forward strand.
CTTGTGAAGTCATTGTATGATTGCACTATCTTTTGTCTTCACTGAATAACTGTGTGTTCTGTTTGGCTTCATAATATCTTCCTACCCGATCCTTACTATCTAGCTGCTATTAGTCATTGTGCTTTCACTTCATTGAATACTTGACTATGGTTACCTAGTGTAGTCTACCTTCTGCTGCATGGTAATAGGTTTACTTCTATCGTTTGTCTTCGAAACTTCCACGTTTTGAAGACTTTCATAAAAATCGCCTATTCACCCCCTTCTAGTCGATATAACGCACTTTCAATTGGTATCAGAGCAATGTACTTCCTTGTTCTGTGTGATTCGGTTTAACCACCTGGAGTTTTAGCTATGTCGATTGCAGGGATAATTAAAGTCTTCGCTGCGTGCCCCGTCTTCAATGGAACTGAATATCCCTATTGGAATAATAAGATGCGCATGCATCTTGAAGCCATTGACGTCGACCTATGGTATGTCGTCAAGAACGGTGTTCCCAAGGCTGGAGAAGGTGTCACTGCTGCTGATGTCAAGAAATTCATTCAACTGGACTCTACTGCCAAGAATATCATCTGTGATCATCTGACCAAAGGACAGTATGACCGTGTGAGTGCTTTGGAAACATCTAAGCTAGTCTGGGACTGGCTCTCCAAGGTCAATGAAGGTGTCTCAACCTAGAGAGATCAGAGAATCAGTGTCCTTCGCAACCTCTTCAACCGCTTCAAGCGAAATGACAATGAGAATGTCCAGCTCACGTTTGATCGACTCACTGACATCACAAATGAGCTTCAAGCCTCGGCGCTACTAAGATCACCAAACATGAAGTCATCAAGACACTACTGAGATCACTTGACAGTTCGTTTGACACCCTAGCCCTGATGATTCAAGAACGTCCTGATTTCAAGACACTCGATCCGTCTGACATACTTGAGAGGCTCAACACACATGAGTTTCAGCTTTCTGAGAAAAGAGATATCTATGGTTCAAACTATGGGCGAACTCGTGCCTTGAAGGCAAAAGATGTCTCCTCATCTGATGAAGAATCTGACAGCAGTTCTGATGATCCCGAAGACATTGAAAGGGAACTTGCTATGCTTGTGAAGAAGTTCCAAAAATTCACCAAAAAGAAAGGTTTCAGAAAGTCTTCACGATCAAGCTCAAGGAATGATGAAGCTTCTACTCATGACTACAAGAAGAAAACATGCCACAAGTGCAAGAAAATTGGCCACTTCATTTTTGAGTGTCCGCGGTGGGACAATGAGAACAAAAAGAAAAAGAAGAGCAAGGAATATGACTCTGATGACAAGAAGAAGAAGAAATACTCAAAGTCTTCTTCCAAGTCTTCCTCAAAGTCTTCATCACACAAAAAGAGCTCATCTGGCAAGGCACGTGCGTTTGTTGGCAAGGAAATGGATTTAGAGGAGGAGTCCGCTTCTGAGGAGGCAGAGGTGGAGTCTGAGGAGGAGTCTGATTCTGGCGTTGCAAGTCTGGCTACAGCATACGTTGCCAAGTCCATCTTCAACACTGAAGACAATGACTTCATCACCGACACCGATGCAAATGACAAGGACTACTCCGCTCCTACCTACTGCTTCATGGCACGCGGTGCCAAGGTAAACACACGCACTACTCACTATCAAACATCTAGTGAAGATGACTCTGATTGTGGTTCAAGACCCAACTACAAAACACTTGCTAAAATTGCAACTGAACAACAGAAAGCTATGGAACATATTCAAAAACTGTTAGACAAAAGCGATGATCTATTAGGCGCTGAAATGACTCGATCTGAGTCCTTAATTAAAGACATAAAAAATTTTCACGTTAAGTATGAGGAACTTGAAAGTCATCATGAAACGCTCTCAACGACTCATGAAAAGCTTTCCTATGATTATCTTCAAAGGAAGCAAGATCTTGAGAAATTGAGAGCGGCTCATGAAGATCTTCAAAAGAAAAACGAGTCACTTCGCGCCGAACAGATTAGTTTCGCTCAGGAAGGATTTGAATCACCATGTCTTAAATGCATTGAGCGTGATAATGCTACTTCTGTTGCTGAATGTTCTACTGCTGCTACTGTTGCAATATCTTCAACTGTTGATGTGGGAACTAACCCCTCTGCTGAGAATACCACTGCTATTGTTGATGAGAATGCTAGGTTGAAGACATTGCTTGAAACAGGGATGTACAAAAGTCTTAAAGGGCATCAGACACTATGTGATGTCCTCAAAAGGCAGATTCTGAACTGAAACCCGAGGAAAGAGGGTGTTGGGTTCGTAAGGAAAATGAATGCTGATGACTCTTACTGGAAACCTGAGCAGTACCCCAAAACCACATGGGTTGCTGCAAAGGAACCTTCAGCAGATCCATCCAATCTATCTGGCTTCACTTGTGCTAACCCCATTGTCATTGATGAATCCTTTGATGCAAACTATAAACTGTTTAAGAATCAGAATGGTGAAGTGTTTGCCAGGTATATTGGCACTAATTGCAAGAATGGGCCGCCCATGAAGAAGATCTAGGTGCCGAAAAAGTGTTTGGAAAATCTTCTTGTGAATGTCATCATGACACCACAGGTGAAGAAGACAAACCCCAGACCACAGGCTTCGTACGGTCCAAAGGCTTCATACAGACAGAGGACTCACCTGAGTCGCACTAACGCAAATGTTTTACAGGGAAACCATACTCAGGCCTATGAATATGAGCGCGGTTCATCGAACCGCCATGTTCATAAGACCAAGAACTATTCTGCTTATTCTTATGAGTACTATTGTCCGCCTGCAAGACTTTTTGCTAGGGCTCCAAAGCCAAAGTTCTCAGACGCTGCACTTAGACTTATTGCTTCTAAGCCACCCTTGAAGATGTGGGTGGCTAAGAAAGCTTAACTCTCTTTTGCAGGGAAAGGTCTCCAGCAGAAAACCAAAATCGTCTGACGCTATTGCTGGGGACCTTAAACATCTTGTAGGGTGCAAGATCAAATGCCCGAATGGTCTTACTATGTACTTCGTTCCTGAATCGCTTGCTACTCTCCCTATTAGTCATAATCTGGATCTAAGCTTTCATAACCCACTGGTTCGTCAAATGTTTTTGCTTCACAACACTATTCGTGAAGCCTATCCCCCTAACTGCACTGTAGGGTACGACACCAGCAGCTTCAAAATGGATTATTGATAGTGGGTGCACCAATCACATGACTGGCAAGCGAAGTCTTCTCATGGACTCAACTTTACGTCCATCTGATAAAAGTCACATCACATTTGCTGACACTGGTAAAAGCAAGGTATTGGGTCTAGGTAGAGTTGCAATCTCAAAGGATCAACACATGGATAAAGTCATGCTTGTTGAATCCCTTGGCTTCAACTTAATGTCTGTCTCAATGCTTTGCGATTTAAACATGATTGTGATGTTTGGAAAATATCGTTGCCTTATTCTAATGGAATCTGACAAGTCTCTAGTGTTTGAAGGGTATCGGAAAGATGATTTGTATGTGGTAGATTTCTCAGCAGGACCACAGCTTGCCGTATGTCTTCTAGCAAAAGTTTCAGAATGCTGGCTCTGGCATCGGAGGCTAGTGCATGCTGGCATGAGGAACCTGTACACCCTTGCAAAGAAGAAGCATGTCATAGGCATCGAGGGCGTCAAGTTCAAGAAAGATCACTTATGCGCTGCCTGTGAAGCTGGAAAGATGACGAGGGCCAAGCATCCCTCGAAGACAATCATGACAACGACTCAACCCTTCGAACTGCTTCGCATGGATCTTTTCGGTCCCACTCATTACTCAACTCTTACTACTACTACTTGTCTCTATGGCTTTGTCATTGTTGATGATTATTCTAGATATACTTGGGTGCACATAATCCTCTACAAGACTGAAGTGCAGGATGTCTTCAAACGCTTTGCCAATCGAGCAATGAACAACTATGGCGCCAAGATAAAGCACATTAGAAGTGACAATGGCACTGAATTCAAGAACACTGGCCTTGATACATATCTTGATACTTTGGGCATCACACATGAATTCTCAGCTCCATACACGCCACAGCAGAATGGCGTCGTAGAACGCAAGAACAGAACACTCATTGAGATGGCCCGAACAATGCTTGATGAATACAAGACTCCAAGAAAATTCTGGCCTGAAGCCATTGATACTGCATGCAATACAATCAACCGTGTTTATCTTCACAAGCTTCTGAATAAGACATCTTATGAGCTCCTTACTGGCAAGAAGCCAAATGTAAGTTACTTCAGAGTATTTGGCGGGATCAAGGATCCACATGACACTTCAAAATTTGCACCGAAGGCACATGAGGGTTTTATGCTTGGATATGGAAAGATTTCGCACTCCTACAGAGTCTTCAATATCTTTCATTATAAAATGGTTGAAACAGTGGATGTGCGGTTCGATGAGACTAATGGCTCACAAAGAGAGCACCTGCCAAATGTGCTAGATGAAGTTCCATCCAGAGAATCAATCAAACTTATGGGAACTGGAGAAATCATACCCTCTGAAGCTCAACCTGAAGAGGACCTTATCATCTCCGCACCTGATCAACCTGAAGACAATGCTCAGCCTGAAGACAATCCCACTAACAATGACAATGATCAGCAAGAGCAAAATCTTCGCCCTGTTCATCCTCGTGTTGCCAATGAAGTGCAGATTGAGAGAATAATTGATAGCATCAATGCACCTAGTCTGCTTACTCGTTCAAGGGCTACTCAGCTGGCAAATTTCTGTGGGCACTTTGCATTCGTCTCAATAACAGAACCCAAGAAAGTTGAAGAAGTCTTCATGGAACCTAAATGGATTCAAGCTATGCAAGAAGAGCTTCAACAGTTTGAGCTGAATAATGTATGAGAACTGGTTAAGCGTCCTGATCCTCGGAAGCACAACATAATTGGCACCAAATGGATATACCGCAACAAGCAAGATGAGTATGGTCAAGTTGTCAGAAACAAAGCTCGTCTCGTTGCTCAAGGATATACTCAAGTGGAAGGCATTGACTTCGATGAAACATTTGCTCCTGTGGCTCGACTTGAAGCCATACGCATACTGCTGACCTATGCAAATCATCATAACATACTTCTATATCAAATGGATGTGAAGAGTGCTTTTCTCAATGGCAAGATTGAAGAAGAAGTGTATGTTGCACAACCGCCTGGCTTTGAAGATCCAAAACATCCTGACATGGTATACAAGCTCAACAAGGCACTGTATGGCCTCAAACAAGCCCCTCGGGCTTGGTATGACACACTCAAATACTTCCTGAAGAGCAAAGGCTTCATACCTGGTTCCCTCAACCCCACTCTCTTCACGAAGACATGTGATGGTGAACTGTTTGTGTGCCAAATATATGTGGATGACATTATCTTCGGCTGCACCAATCAGAAGTACAATGAAGAGTTTGGATATATGATGCAAGAGCAATATCAGATGTCCATGATGGGAGAGCTGGAGTTCTTCCTCGGTCTTCAAATACGACAACAACGCAACGGCATCTTCATATCTCAAGAGAAGTATCTCAAAGATTGCCTGAAGAAGTTCGGTATGCAAGACTGCAAAGGCTTCACGACGCCAATGCCAGCCAAACATCATCTGGGTCCCGACGACAATGGTAAAGAGTTCGATCAAAAGGTATACCGCTCCATGATTGGTTATTTACTTTATCTATGTGCATCTAGGCCAGATATTATGCTTAGTGTTTGCATGTGTGCTCGATTCCAAGTGGCACCAAAGGAGTCGCATCACTTAGCTGTGAAGTGAATTCTTCGATATTTGGCTCACACCCCAACTCTAGGATTATGGTATCCAAAGGGCTCAGAGTTTGATCTGGTTGGATTCTCGGATGCTGATTATGCTGGTGACAAGGTGGATCGCAAGTCTACATCAGGCACATGTCATTTTCTGGGATGATCACTTGTATGTTGGTCTTCAAAGAAGCAGAACTGTGTATCTCTCTCCACTGCTGAATCTGAATACATTGCTGCTGGATCTTGCTGCGCTCAGCTTCTATGGATGAAGCAAACACTCAAGGACTATGGCATTCATCTGAAGCAAGTGCCACTCTACTGCGACAACGAGAGCGCCATCAAGATTGCCAACAACCCAGTTCAGCACTCGAAGACAAAGCACATTGAAATTCGTCATCACTTTCTCAGAGATCATGTTGTGAGGGAAGATATGATATCATACACTTCAACACTGAAGAGCAATTGGCAGATATCTTCACCAAGCCCTTGGATGAGAAGAGATTTTGCAAGTTACGGTGTGAGCTAAATATCTTGGAATCCTCAAATGTCCTGTGATCAGGCACACATCCTAACACTTATGCATATTGATGACTTAGATGTGCAACACACGAAGTAAAGTATATCTTCAATCAATGAAGACATACATTCTAAGTGTGAATACATTAATGTGGAATTTGACTTCAGAGCACCACGATAATTGTGCGCCGTGTCTGGGTCTAATACTTCCTATACGGTGGGTAACGCCACCACCAAATTCTTCTGTTTGAAGTGTTTTACCCATGGCGTTACATTTGCTATGTCTTCACATTTGGTTTGGCTTCAACTTCAATATGTCTTCATGATTATCTTCACTATGTTGATTATAGATAAGTATACTAGTGTTCTGTCCTCTACAACATTCACTTATAACTATGTCTTCTTGATTGAATCTTTTGAACTAAGTGAATGTGACCGGACCCTAAAACTCCGATATGCTTTCTATCTCAAACTCTATCTCTCCAAATCATATGCATTCTATTGAAACTGTCGAATGTTTTCTCAGCGTCCTTGTCAGCAGAAGATACAGAGACAAACATTAAGTCCGTTTTCAATGCTCATTCCTTCACCTGAAACCCGGAGAAGTGGGAACGACCACCCGACAATCCAGGCGTGCGTGGGACGTGGAACAACCTCCGATATGCTGCATGATGGCCACGTGTTCCTCAGATGTGAATCGCCAGGGGCACCTGTGTAATAACACTGAGCCGCCCATGTCCCTATGAATACACGCCTCACCGCAGTCATTATCTCTTTTTCCACTCTCGCACGAACCCTACCGCCACCGCTAGCCCTCGACGACGCCGACAACGAAGCGCTTCGCTGCCGCAACCTCTCCGACGCCGTCTTCACGCCGACCGCGGACATCGTCTTCTCCGCCGTCGCCATAGGTGTCCTCCGTCGCCAAGTTAGGGCACGGGCGATCGAACTGCTCGGCCTCCACTTCCACTCCGTCTAGCAGTTCCTCGCGTGGTAAATAAAACTTCCTTTTTACGGCCCCTTTGATCCTATAGCTTCGTCACTTTCTACCACAAGCAGGTTCTATTCACACAAGTTGGATCTCTTTCATACTGCATCTCATAATATGCCTAGTATATTCACTTGTACTTCACAAAGTAGTTAAATTCCTCACTTGTACTGATCCATGGATTCGTACAAATCTGGAACCAACTCCTTATCTATGAGTGAATGTCTTCGCATGATGAGGTCAATGCCTTCTAAACTGATTTATCTTCAAAATCTTCTGAGAATGCATATGACCTCTTCCCCTTCCCTCGCACCTTAATGCTGTCACAGGTACATGTCCGTGGAAGAATCCCTTGGTTCTCATAGTCTGCATTCATTTGCAGAATTCTTACAACATCATATAAATTCTCCCGAAGCCAGTTCCTGTTTGTCCAGCAAGCGAAAGCCTTTGAAGCCTTTGAATGTCTTGAAGCCTTTCAGTTTGAAGTTCATGGCTTTAGAGAAATCTGCAAGGAAGGGTGGCAGAAAGCGTCGAGGAGAAACATCAAGAGATCTGCCCAATGACCTCTCTGAACTGTACAAGACAGATCCTGAAGAGGATTATAATCAGTGCAAGACCCGAATCCAGTGGATTCAAAGATATTGCGCAGAACAGTGGTTCAAGTACAGATTTGTGACAAAGGAATATGCTGAAAAGAATGCCATCAAGCGACCATGGGGAGACATCCTATACAAAAATCTTCAACCCAGGTCCAGAGATGAAGCCATTGAACAAGGCTTCTATCCTTGCATGGTCCATGGGCCACAGCCTGCAGATGCACACTCATCGTCACTACTATGGTGTCGTGATGACAATCTGTTCAAGCGCAACTTCCAGTTTGCCCAGAACTCAGCGAAGCAGAACAAGAAGTCTCTGGGATTAAACTTCAACCCTGGTCCCTCTGCTCCCCGTGCTGATGGAACACGCGAAGCTGAACCCAATCTTGTTGGGCCCTTCTACAACCTGGAAGGTCTCATCACTCACATCGTGGTTCAAGGGACAGCCGTGAATGAGCCTGCAAAGGACGCTGAATCAGATGAAGCGCCTGCAGCGCCGAAGCCAAAGAAACTGAAGCAGCCAAAAGCTTCAAAGCCTGCCTCTGCGCCAAAAATCTCACGGGCAAAGCCACTGGCCACTACACCTCCTGAAGACAGTGTGCAGTCTGAAGATTTGTCACGCATCTCCAAGCCCCAGAAGGTCAAGATGCCTCTGCCACACACCGGCCAAGAACTGACAGCTGCTGCCATTCTATGAAACGATGCCATCGATCTGTCCAGTGATGAAGATCTTGCAGATGACGCTCTTGAGCAACTCATCAAGAGCAAAGAAGAAGCAGAAATCTTCAATGATCTGCCTCTCTTTGACGTGACAATCATCCACAACTTCACTGATGAGTGGTTTGACACGCCCAACATCAGCTTCGAAGATCTGCAACTACCCATTGGCCTCAATGTCGCCTTCTATGGCGCCATTGCTTCAGAATTAGCTATCGCCCAGCGCATTGTTGAACTAAAGCAAAAGATTGACTTTGAGAAAGCTCAGTTAAAGAAGCATATGGCCAAGCTCAGCGTGCAAGAGGTGAAAAACTTCCAGATTATGCTGCACGAGCTCAAAGAAGCCTTTCTCAAGAAACGCGCAGAAGCTCAGGGTTCTCGTGAGCGCATGAAGAGCCTGGCTGACAAGTGTGTGCAAGGCTACAACGAGGCTGAGAAGCGCAAGGCCCTTGGGCGTCCGGGTATTGATCCCAGGATGGCTGCTAAGAAGAAGAAGAAGCCCACTGTGGCCGAAACCGACGCACCAAGAGAGGAAGCAGATCCCATTGTCTTCCCCACCAACATGACTGGCTCAAAGCCAAAAGCCAAGTCCACAGCTTCAGAACTGAAGAAGACAAGGACTGCTGAGGCTGAAGCCAGAAAGAGGAAATATCCTGAAGCCTCTGTTACTGCCTCCTCCAAGAAGAAGCGGAAGACCAAGAAGAAGCGAGCTGCTCCCACAGATCCCTTGATTGTTGAACCCATCTCCATGGTTCGCCCTGACGCTGAACCTCAAGAGCGCCAACTGACTGTCCATGAGCCTGCTTTCACAGGGGCTCATGAAGCTGAAGACTTTCCAGCAGCTGATCCCATCGCTGCTGAAGACATTGGTCACCATGACCATGTTGAAGATGATGCAGTTCTTCCTCAACTCGAGCACCAACAGGTATCATCGCCTATGCTAACGCATAGCGAGCTCATCAGCATTGGTCGTCCTCTGACGCCAATTGCTCAGGATGCATCATGGGCTGATCGCCCACAAGCACAAGAGGAGGAAGACTTTGAGGCCCAGCCAACTCCAACTCCACAGGCGTCACCAGCGTTACGCAGGCTTTGCAAAGGACCAAGGCCTCCAGTCTCTGAGTCTGAAGCTACAGCTGCTGAAGACATTCCGATTGCATTAGCCAATGAAGAAGAAACCCCAAGCGCTGCTACACCCCCATCTCACCAAGAAGCTGTGACTGTGACCGACCCTCCAGCTTGTCAAGTGGAGGTTGAGAATCTTGAGGCTGCCACCACCAACACCAATGAAGCCACTGACGCTGTCATGGCTGAAGCTAATGTGGAGCCTTCACCAACTCAAGCACCAGAAGTCAGTGAAGCCACTGATGCTACTGCTTCTGTTCCTGCACCTGCTGCTGGTCCTCAGTTTGACTATCATGTTGAGCACAGGCCTTAGGTACAGAAGCCAATCCCAAGATTGCCCAGGCTTCCAGGTCCTGCATCAGCACCTGGATCCTTCAATGTCAATGGCTTCATAGCAGACAACACTTTCTTCAATAGCTCCAGGAACCCCTACTCAAGGGAAAGAATATCTTCTGATCGGTTCTGGAGCTATCCGCAGCGAAGCTATTACTCCTGCATCCTATACAATCAAGGTCACATCTTCCCACATAAGCGTCTTGACATTGAAGCAATAGCTGGTCTGCCCTGTCTGGAAGAAGCTCTGGATTGCTTCAAAGAGGTTGGATTGCTGCCGTTTGTCACCGACCAAGAGCACTGGAATGAAGAGTTGCTGCTTCAATTCTATGCCACACTTCACATCCGTGGGTACAACAGAGATCCGAAGACTTGGGTCCTGGAGTGGATGATAGGAAATATTCATCACGGAGCCAAAGCCTTTGACATCATTGAGCTCACTGGTCTGCCCACTCCTGGCGATCTCTACGAATCTGGCTGTCAACTTCACAGTGAAGCTGTGGAAAGCATCTTTCAGAAGCCTGACCCTAACATGAGTCAGATGCTCAGTATGATGAAGCCATTGCCCCAAGATGCTGCATATCCCAAGGAGTTCTTCATTGAAGACCTTGAGTATCTGCCGAGGACTATTTATCACATCATAAGGCGAACTCTCTGGCCCATCAAAGGACATTCTCCACATGCCAAGCTGGAAGGTGCAATGAAGACTTTGGTCTTCTATATTCTTCATGGCAAATGCTTCAATGCACAGGACTTCTTCATTCGCCAACTTGCTGCATCAGGCTCTGATCTCTTTGGCTTGAAGTTCTACGCTCCATGGATAATGCGGCTGATTAAACTCCACTCCGCTATCTCATATCAGGCATCTGCTCGCAATCATCGGATCTTTCTGCCTGATGTGGATATGTCTATTGAAGCCATTTATCCCGAGCCTGCCAAGGAACCTCTAAGTCTTCAGAATGCGGAGCATCAAAGTTTTTCTCAGAACATTGAAGGAGTTGAAGCCGTCACTCGTGTGTATCCTTTGGCTGGAACTACACGTGCACCACATCCTGCCCTTACTGAAGCCACCGATAGCACAATTGCCCAACGACCCAAGAAGCGCACTCGTGTTCTCAATGACCGAGAGCTTCTGGTGGCTCTTCATCAGAAACAGGATAGGCATCATGACTGGCTGAAGCACCAAATGCAAAGCCTCTTGGTGGACGTCAATCGCATTCGCAATCTTGCCACCAAGAATGCCTTTGTTGCCCATGAAACCTCTCGACGCACATGGAAAGGGCTGACACTGATGTGCTCTGAAGATGATCTTCAAGAGGATGGCTTCTCTGAACACTTCAAGTTTGACTCCACACCTCCTCGAAGGGCAGTGCTGCGACGAACTCCATCTCTTGAAGACTCTGAGTTCTCTTCCTCTGCTGCAACTGTGAATGCCAGAGTGATTGAGGATGAAGATGATGCTACTTCACCGCCACCTCCTTCAGCACACTTCGACACTACTCCAAATTCTTCTGCACCGCCGAACACCACCGACGACCCTGCTGCTTCACCTACTCTTCATGGGAACGAGTAGATGCTCTATGTCTTCAAACCTTTTTGGTCCTTACTGACAAAAGGGGGAGAAGCATATGAGTTTGATAGTCTTCAAGCGGGTCCATATGGGCGGTTGCTTTATATTTTGCTTCGTGTTTACAACTCTCGTTTTGATACATTTGGTTCTTTGAGTTGTAACACTTAAACTCGATGGTCGTCTGCTACTTATTTGCTACTTCGTGATGCGACGATAAATTCTGCATGTGCGACGATAAATTCCGCACTTAGATCATCTTGCAGACGTCCATTTTCCATTATGCATGCCATTATTTTCACATACCTTCTCATGCATAATGGATTGTCATCATAAGTTTAAGAGGATCTCCACAAGCACAACGTGCCATGTGCATTTGCATTCCAAAAGCAAATTACTTATATGCACATCTTCAGGGGGAGCCCTCATAGCTTATGAAGACAATTCCCTATCCTCTTACAATTTCACATAGTATATTCCCCGTTGAAAACTTCAACTAGTTTGTCATCAATCACCAAAAAGGGGGAGATTGTAAGTGCATCGAGTGCCATCCCTAGTTGGTTTTGGAGTATTGACGACAAACTTAGTTGAGGGACTAATGTGTTTGTGAGAATTGCAGGATAACACAGGTAGAAGTCCCTCATTGATTCGGTTTTCCTACCAGAGATGACCCCTAAAAATGTATGAAGACATTGATGTCAAAGGTGGTATATGAAGATATTCACATTGAAGACTATGACAAGAGAAGACATCGCATGAAGCCTATGGAGCTCGAAGACTTAGATCCTTCGTAGTTCTTTTTCTTCTTTGTTGAGTCATAGGAACCACCGTACTGTTAAGTGGGGTCCAAGAGAACCAGTCAGAATGACTGAAGTGACGCTTAACCAAAACCTATGTCTTCGAGTGAAGACTATGAGAGCGAATCTTGTCCAGAGTCGGACAAGCCAGCTTTGCTTGTAGCCCAAGTAAAGTTGCCGTGTGAGTTTGAAATCTGACCGTTGGAACACGTGTCAGTTCCTTAGTGACCCAGGGTCATTTCGGACAAATCAGGTCAAGTTGCCTAGTGGCTATAAATAGCCCACCCCCTACAACCATAAACGGTTGGCTGCTCAGAGTTAGTGTACGGCTTTTGTCGTTTGAGAGCAACCCACCTCGAAGCCTTTGAGAGAGAATTCCTTGCGAGGATAAAGCCCTAACCACCCAGAGCCTAAGAGTGTTAGGCATCACTTAAGTCTTCTTGTCTATGTGATCTGAAGACTTATTACACTTGAGGACTGTGAATCCTCCAGCCGGTTAGGCGTCGCGTTCTGAGCGTCCAAGAGACATTGTGGATCGTCGGTGAACGAAGTCTGTGAAGGTTTGGGAGTCTACCTTGAAGACTTACCAGAGTGATTGGGTGAGGTCTGTGTGACCTTAGCTCAAGGGGAATACGGTGAGGACTGGGTGTCCTGAGCTGCGTGTTCAGGACTGGGTGTCTGGGACTGTGTGTCCTCAGGTTTAAATACCTAGCCACCCTAACCAAACATACAGTTGTCATAGCAACTAGAACTGGTCCAACAAATCATTGTCTTCAACGAGTCACTGGTTTCATCCTTCCCTTCCCTTTACTTACTGTTGGTCCTTGTGAAGTCATTGTATGATTGCACTATCTTTTGTCTTCATTGAATAACTGCGTGTTCTGTTTGGCTTCATAATATCTTCCTACCTGATCCTTACTACCTAGCTGCTATTACTCATTGTGCTTTCACTTCATTGAATACTTGACTATGGTTTACCTAGTGTAGTCTACCTTCCGCTGCATGGTAATAGGTTTACTTCTATTGTTTGTCTTAGAAACTTCCACGTTTTGAAGACTTTCATAAAAATCGCCTATTCACCCCCCCTCTAGTCGATATAACGCACTTTCACCAGGCATGCCACCGGATAGAGATATTGAGTTTTTGATTGAGCTATTGCCAGGCACAGGGCCAATATCAAAGAGACCATATAGGATGCCTGCAAAGGATTTGGTGGAGATTAAGAAGCAGATTAAGGAGTTACTGGATAAAGGATATATTCGCCCAAGTTCGCCGCCTTGGGGATCACCAGTACTTCTAGTGGAGAAAAAGGATGGATCGTTAAGGATGGTTGTTGACTATCGTGGGTTGAATGAAGTAACGATCAAGAACAAGTACCCACTACCAATGATCAATGATCTGTTTGATCGATTGCAAGGAGCTAAGGTATTTTCCAAGATCGATCTGCGATCAGGATACCACCAGTTGAAGATTCGAGAACATGATATACCTAAGACAGCTTTTACCACCAGGTATGGGCTGTACGAGTATACCGTCATGTCATTTGGTCTGACTAACACACCTGCCTATTTTATGAACATGATGAACAAAGTGTTTATGGAGTTCTTGGATAAGTTCGTCGTGGTGTTCATTGATGATATTCTGGTTTACTCGAAGAATGAAGAGGAGCATAAGGAACATTTGCGTTTGGTTCTTGGAAAGCTCAGGGAACATCAACTATATGCCAAGTTTAGCAAATGTGAGTTTTGGTTGAAGGAAGTAGGATTCCTCGGACACGTTATATCTGGAGAAGGAATAGTAGTTGATCCCACTAAAGTTGATACCGTGACCAAGTGGGAGGCACCAGCAACAGTTGGAGAGATACGGAGTTTCCTTGGACTCGCAGGATACTACCGGAGATTTATTGAGAATTTCTCCAAAATTGCAAAACCTATGACGAAGTTGTTAAAGAAGGATACCAAGTTCATATGGACTGAGGAGTGTGAGGCTAGTTTCCAGGAGTTGAAGAAACGCTTGGTTACTTCACCAGTGTTGATTTTGCTAGACCAGACCAAGGATTATGAGGTGTATTGCGACGCTTCACGACGAGGACTTGGAGCAGTGCTTATGCAGGAAGGGAGAGTTGTTTCATATGCCTCACGACAACTGAAACCCCGCGAATTGAATTATGCCACGCATAATTTGGAGTTAGCAGCCGTAGTGCATGCATTGAAAACATGGAGACATTTCCTCATTGGAAACCATTGTGAGGTGTATACGGATCACAAGAGTTTGAAATACATTTTCACGCAGAAGGAGTTAAACCTCAGACAAAGGAGATGGTTGGAGCTCATCAAGGATTATGATATGAGATTGCATTACCATCCCGGAAAGGCTAATGTAGTAGCTGACGCATTGAGCCGTAAGAGCCATGTCAATACACTAATGACGGGAGAAATACCAAAGGAGTTAGCCGAGGATCTTCGTGAGCTATGTTTGGAAATAGTTCCGAGAGGCTATGTAGCAGCATTAGAGATTCAGTCAACTTTGATGGATAGCATCAGAGAAGCTCAGAAGACTGACAAGGAGATTGCCTCTATAAAGGAGAAAATGAGCGAAGGAAAGGCTAAAGGATTTCGTGAAGATGAGCACGACACCCTATGGTTTGAATACCGTGTTTATGTGCCCAATGACCCGGAGATCAGGAAATTGATTCTGCAAGAGGCACACGATTCACCATATTCGATTCACTCAGGAAATACCAAGATGTATTTGGATTTGAAGGATACCTTCTGGTCGACCAGAATGAAGAAAGATATTGCAGAGTATGTAGCGGTTTGTGACGTATGTCAGAGAGTAAAGGCAGAGCATCAGAAGCCAGCATGATTGCTACAGCCATTGCCGATACCCGAATGGAAGTGGGATAAGTTAGGCATGGATTTTATCACGGGATTACCCAGGACTCGTTCAGGCTATGACTCGATATGGGTTGTAGTCGATCGGTTGACGAAAGTAGCTCATTTCATCCCGGTAAAGACCACTTACACCAGTGCTAAGTTGGAAAAGATATACATGACCAGGATTGTATGCTTACATGGAGTTCCGAGGAGTATAGTATCAGATAGAGGAACCCAGTTTACCTCAAAGTTCTGGAATCAGTTGCACGAGACTTTGGGTACCAGGCTAGAGTTCAGCATAGTTTTTCATCCACAGACAGATGGACAGACCAAGAGAGTCAATCAGATTTTGGAGGACATGCTGAGAGCTTGTGCGCTAGATTATGGATCTAGTTGGGACGACAATTTGCCATATGCAGAATTCTCTTACAATAACAGCTATCAATCCAGTTTAAAGATGGCCCCTTCCGAAGCCTTGTACGGAAGGAGGTGCAGGACACCGTTGTCGTGGGATGAAGTTGGAGACTGCCAGTTGTTTGGGCCTGATTTGATTAAGGAGTCTGAACAGAAGGTGAAATTGATTCGCGATAGGCTCAAGGTAGCTCAATCCAGGCAGAAGAGTTATGCAGATTCAAAACACAAGGAGACAGTTTACGAAGTCGGAGACAGAGTTTATCTTCGAGTATCCCCACTTCGGGGAATAAAGCGCTTTGGTGTTAAGGGAAAGTTAGCGCCACGATTTGTAGGACCATACTGAGTATTGGAACGTATGGGAGAAGAGGCCTACAAGTTGGAATTGCCCGAAGGATTGTCAGGAGTTCATGATGTGTTCCATGTTTCTCAGC
The DNA here is from genome assembly GCF_018294505.1 of Triticum aestivum. Taxonomy (NCBI): domain Eukaryota; kingdom Viridiplantae; phylum Streptophyta; class Magnoliopsida; order Poales; family Poaceae; genus Triticum; species Triticum aestivum. Next base: position 503,916,868 of record NC_057803.1, read on the forward strand.
TAAAGAAGTGCCACGCGGAGATGGCTGACATACCCTTGAGAGACACAGTGCCATTGGAAAAAATTCAGTTGGATAACAATTTGACCTATGAGGAGAAACCAGTTAAGATTCTCGAGTTTGCCAGCCGAGTCACCCGCAGCAAGGTTATCAAGTTTTGTAAGGTTCAGTGGAGCCACCAGACGGAGGATGAAGCCACCTGGGAGCGAGAGGAAGATTTGCTCAAGGACCACCCTCACCTATTTTCTAGCCAACCCGAATCTCGAGGGCGAGATTCATCTTAAGGGGCGTAGGTTTGTAACATCCCAAATTTTCAATTTGAAATGTTATACATTAGATCATCATTGCATATCATAATTTATTTGCTTTTGGTTTTGATCCTAGAAATTCTATGCAACTCAAGGACCCACGGAGAGAGTTGGGGATTTCATTATTTTCATATTTGAGTTTTCTCAAATTTTGAGAATAGGATCATTTGATTTTAATTATTTTATCATTAATTATTTCTATTACAAAAATATGAGAGAGGGAATAAAATTACTTTCCCAAAATAAAGAAATATTGAGGATTTAATAATAAAATTAAATAAGATTTTATTTCGGAGTTTTTCAATATTTTATTTGAAATTAGGAAAAATGTGCGTTTTTTAAAATTTCATTTAGGCCCCAAATAAATGGTCACCTTGTGCGACTTGATTTTAGAAGCCGGGGAAAATTTATTTCGGGATTTTTGGAGTCCATTTAGTATTTCTTTTATTTGTTTTTCTGCGCGGAATAATTAAAAAAACGCAACCGACCTATGGGCCATGTCCGACCCGGACACTAAGCCCGTCCGGGCTTTATAAGCCAGGGAGCCCAGCCCGGGATCCTCCCCAAACCCTAGCGCGCCGCCCCGCCGCCCTAGCGCCGCCGCCGCCGCCGCCCCGCGCCGCCGACCGCCGCCGCCGTCGGAGCCTCGCTGGAGTTGCCGGGTAGTTTTTTTTAGACGCCTTTTTTTTCCCGAAAAACCATTCAGTTTTCTGACGGTTTTGGTTGTTTTTTTGTTTCGGTTTTTTAATAGATATTCTAATTTATTTAAATAGCGAGCGTTCGTTCGTTCGTTCTAGCTAACGTTTGTCCTTTTTTCTTTTCTCGGATTAAATCCGCGATTTTGCTGATCACGATTCCTGATCCGATTTTTGTTTTAGTATAACTTTTCGCTCGTTTATTGGAATCAGGCGATTCAAGCGCCTGGAGTTTCGTCTCGAAACCCTCTATCCGTTTAACCAACTTAAACAAGTTTTTGCCACTTTAAAATTTCCCTAGATCCAGAATAGTAAATGAAGCCTGTTTCTTTTGCCGTTTGACTTTCGTTGCTTCGTTTGATTTGATTCTTTTTGCAAACCGGAGTTCTTAAGTTGAACTTTCTGGTTAGATCTCTTATTTGAGTTTTACCTGTGCATTAGATGAATCTTATTGTATGCTTGTTTGTTTGTCTGTGATAGAATACCCAGAGTGCGCCGCCTGTTACTTCGAATCTCTAGGTTTCGCGGATCATCAGCAAGGCAAGTAACACTTTGATCATACCTCCTACTACCCAGTTTTATTGCATTAGATCAATCCTCAAACATTGCATGATTAGAATCTAATTAAATTGTGGGATGGGAAGTAGTTGAGGTAGTACCTGTTGTATTATCAAACCTTTGGGAGTTACTCTACGTTTGCCTATTATGCCATGCTATGCTAGTAGACGTGGATTGGGTGAGTGATATCCATGATAGATGTGAGTTTGTTAATTAATGGTTTATCTAAGGTGGCAACTTAAACACACATCTGGATGGATTGAGGTACCTGGGTATTCCAGGATTGCCTGTTTTTCTTTATGGACCGCCACCCAGGCCCAAAGGGATCATGAGATTTTTCATACTAGAAACTTCCGTGTGCAGCCACAAGCTATTATGGGCTCTACCATAGTTGATTAAGTCGTGCGAACTCTTACAGGGTAGACTAGCGGATGTAGAGGAAAGTAGGTGTAACGGTCTATCCATCGTAAGGTGCTAGCACTTCTGAAAGACTATGTCTCGGTCATCCGTTTCTCAAACACCGTGTAGTGCGAGAAACCAAACGGAGGCGATCGAGTCTTGTGGGGAAAAGTGCACAAACCTCTGCAGAGTGTATAAACTAATCATGGTTAGCCATGTCCCCGGTTATGGACATCTTGAGTATCTAGTACTTGGATTATCATGTGAATCTCAACATGTTACTCTAAAATTTAATTTTGATGGGTTTTGTTTAATGATGATACTTAATTGGGATTGAGAATGCTGTCAACCATTCTCAATGTTTAACAACTACCATGATAGTTAAATAAAATTTATTCCTTTGCAGTAGGGAAAAATTAGCTTTACGCAAAACTGTAACCATAGAGCTTTCCACCAGCCAAATATGCATATAGTATAGCTGTTTCATTCCATTACTCTCTATGTGTTACTTTGCCAGCATATTCCATGTGCTGACCCGTTTCGGGCTGCAACGTTAATGTTGCAGACTTTTCAGACGACGATTAAGGAGTTTTAGGTTGTGGTTCTATACTCAGTGATGCCGTTGGAGTTGATGGACTCACTTATCTTCCAAGTCTTCCACTGTTATCGTTATTAGATGGCCTTAAGCCATATTTATTGTAATAAGTTCTCTATTGAGACACTCGATGTAATAAGTGTGTGATTGCTACTCTGTTATAAATCCTTCAAGTACTGTGTGGTGTCAGCATTACTGATCCAGGGATGACACCTGAGCACAGAGATCAGACTGTTTGAGGTATGGTCGCTACACGTAGGATGAAGATGGTCTCTCTCAAACAACCCTGCGACCAAATAACAAAGAGTCTCTTGTGTCCCCAACACACCCAATACAATGGTAAATTGTATAGGTGCACTAGTTCGACGAAGAGATGGTGATACAAGTGGTATATGGATGGTAGGTAAAGGTTTTTTTAATCTGAAAATATAAAAACAGCAAGGTAACTAATGATAAAGGTGAGCACAAACGGTATTGCAATGCGTTGAAACAAGGCCTAGGGTTCATACTTTCACTAGTGCAAGTTCTCTCAACAATAATAACATAATTGGATCATATAACTATCCCTCAACAATGCAACAAAGAGTCACTCCAAAGTCAGTAATAGCGGAGAACAAACGAAGAGATTATGGTAGGGTACGAAACCACCTCAAAGTTACCCTTTCTGATCGATCTATTCAAGAGTCCGTAGTAAAATTACATGAAGCTATTCTTTTCGTTCGATCTATCATAGAGTTCATACTAGAATAACACCTTAAGGTACAAATCAACCAAAACCCTAATGTCACTTAGATACTCCAATGTCACCTCAAGTATCCGTGGGTATGATTATACGATATGCATCACACAATCTTTGATTCATCTATTCAACCAACACAAAGAACTTCAAAGAGTGCCCCAAAGTTTCTACCGGAGAGTCAAGACGGAAACGTGTGCCAACCCCTATGCATAAGTTCACAAGGTCACGGAACTGGCAAGTTGATCACCAAAACATACATCAAGTGGATCACGTGATATCCAATTGTCACCACAGATAAGCACATGCAAGACATACATCAAGTGTTCTCAAATCCTTAAAGACTTAATCCGATAAGATAACTTCAAAAGGAAAACTCAATCCATTACAAGAGAGTAGAGGGGGAGAGAGAGATCAAACACATAGCTACTGGTACATACCCTCAGCCCCGAGGGTGAACTACTCCCTCCTCGTCATGGAGAGCGCCGAGATGATGAAGATGGCCACCGGTGAGGGATCCCCCCTCCGGCAGGGTGCCAGAACAGGGTCCCGATTGTTTTTTGGTGGCTACAGAGGCTTGCGGCGGCGGAACTCCCGATCTATTGTGTTCCTCGATGTTTTTAGAGTATATGGACATATATAGGCGAAAGAAGTCGGTCAGGGGAGACACGAGGGGCCCATGAGGGTGGGGGCGCGCCCAGGGGGTAGGGCGCGCCTCCCTGCCTCGTGGCTTCCTCGAAGCTTCTCTGACGTCTACTCCAAGTCTCCTGGGTTGCTTCCGTTCCAAAAAATAACTCTCCCGAAGGTTTCATTCCGTTTGGACTCCATTTGATATTCTTTTTCTTCGAAACACTGAAATAGGCAATAAAACAACATTTTGGGTTGGGCCTCCGGTTAATAGGTTAGTCCCAAAAATAATATAAAAGTGTATAATAAAGCCCATAAACATCCAAAACGTGTAATATAATAGCATGGAATAATAAAAAAATATAAATATGTTGGAGACGTATCAAGCATCCCCAAGCTTAATTCTTGCTCGTCCTCGAGTAGGTAAATGATAAAAACGGAATTTTTGATGTGGAATGCTACCTAACATATTTATCAATATAATTCCCTTTATTGTGGCACGAATATTCAGATCCGAAAGATTCAAGACAAAATTTTAATATTGACATAAAAATAATAATACTTCAAGCATACTAACAAAGTAATCATGTCTTCTCAAAATAACATGGCCAAAGAAAGCTATCCCTACAAAATCATATAGTCTGGGTATGCTCTATCTTCATCACACAAAATATTTAAATCATGCACAATCCCGATGACAAGCCAGGCAATTGTTTCATACTTTTGATGTTCTCAAACTTTTTCAATCTTCACGCAATACATGAACGTGAGCCATGGACATAGCACTATAGGTGGAATAGAATGGTGGTTGTGGACAAGACAAAAAGGAGAATATAGTCTCACATCAACTAGGCGTATCAACGGGCTATGGAGATGCTGATACGTCTTCGTCGTATCTACTTTTCCAAACACTTTTGCCCTTGTTTTGGACTCTAACTTGCATGATTTGAATGGAACTAACCTGGACTGACGCTGTTTTCAGCAGAATTGCCATGGTGTTATTTATGTGCAGAAACAAAAGTTCTCAGAATGACCTAAAACTTCACGAAGATTATTTTCAGAAATAATAAAAAATACTGGCAAAAGATCAAGACCAGGGGGCCCACACCCTAGCCATGAGGGTGGGGGCGTGCCTGCCCCCCTGGGCGCGCCCCCTACCTCGTGGGCCCCCTGGAGCTCCTCCGACCTCAACTCCAACTCTATATATTCGTGTTCGGAGAGAAAAAAATCAGGGAGAAAGATTCATCGCGTTTTACGATATGGAGCCGCCGCCAAGCCCTAAACTCTCTCGGGAGGGCTGATCTGGAGTCTGTTCGGGGCTCCGGAGAGGGGAATCCATCTCCATCGTCACCATCAACCATCCTCCATCGCCAATTTCATGATGCTCACCGCCGTGCGTGAGTAATTCCATCGTAGTCTTGCTGGACGGTGATGGGTTGGATGAGATTTATCATGTAATCGAGTTAGTTTTGTTAGGGTTTGATCCCTAGTATCCACTATGTTCTGAGATTGATGTTGCTATGACTTTTCTATGCTTAATGCTTGTCACTAGGGCCCGAGTGCCATGATTTCAGATCTGAACCTATTATGTTTTCATGAATATATGTGAGTTCTTGATCCTATCTTGCAAGTATATAGAGACCTACTATGTGTTATGATCCGGCAACCCCGAAGTGACAATAATCGGGACCACTTCCGGTGATGACCGTAGTTTGAGGAGTTTATGTATTCATTATGTGTTAATGCTTTGGTCCGGTACTCTATTAAAAGGAGACCTTAATATCCCTTAGTTTCCGCTAGGACCCCGCTGCCACGGGAGGGTAGGACAAAAGATGTCATGCAAGTTCTTTTCCATATGCACGTCTGACTATATTCGGAATACATGCCTACATTACATTGATGAATTGGAGCTAGTTCTGTGTCACCCTAGGTTATGACTGTTACATGATGAACCACATCCGGCATAATTCTCTATCACCGATCCATTGCCTACGAGCTTTCCATATATTGTTCTTCGCTTATTTACTTTTCCGTTGCTATTGTTATCATCACTACAAAATACCAAAAACATTACTTTTGTTACTGTTACTTTTGCTATCGTTACCACTACTATCATATTACTTTGCTACTAAATACTTTGTTGCAGATATTAAGTTTCCAGGTGTGGTTGAATTGACAACTCAGCTGCTAATACTTGAGAATATTCTTTGGCTCCCCTTGTGTCGAATCAATAAGTTTGGGTTGAATACTCTACCCTCGAAAACTGTTGCGATCCCCTATACTTGTGGGTTATCAAGACTATTTTCTGGCGCCGTTGCCGGGGAGCATAGCTCTATTCTTTGAGTCACTTGGGATTTATATCTGCTTATCATTATGAAGAACTTGAGAGATCCAAAAACCAAGATTTATCCCTCAACTATGAGGGGAGGTAAGGAACTGCCATCTAGCTCTGCACTTGATTCACCTTCTGTTTTGAGTAAGCTTGCGACACCTAAACCTGCTTCTGCTATTGATTCTAATATGTCGCATATTATTGATGATGCCACTTCTTCTATGCATGATACTTATGATGAAACTACTTCTATGCTTGATACAACTATGCCACTTGGTGAATTTCTTGATGAACAACTTGCTAGGGCTAGAGAGAATGAAATTATTGAAACTGATAATACTGATGAAAGTGATTATGAATGCTCTCCTAATAAATATGAATTACCTGTTGTGCCTGGGGGCTATGTTATGGATGAAAAACTAAAAGAGACTTTCTTGCTTGCAATGACAGAAGTGATCTTAAGAAGTTATTAGCTAAGCTTAAACAAAAAACTCTGAATGCTAGAATGAAATATGATCGTGCTTATGCTACTTCACCTATCTTTGTTACTGATAAGGATTACGAATTCTCCATTGATCCTGATATAATTACTTTGGTTGAATCTGATCCTTTTTATGGCTATGAATTTGAAACTGTTGTGGCACATCGTACTAAACTAAATGATATAGCCACCATGTTCACTAATGATGAGAGAACTCGCTACTTTTATATCCTTAAAATATTTTCCGTTCTCATTAAAGGGTGATGCTAAGATATGGTTTAATTCTCTTGATCCTGGTTGTGTGCGTAGTCCCCAGGATATGATTTATTACTTCTCTGCTAAATATTTCCCTGCTCATAAGAAACAAGCTGCCTCAAAGGATATATATAATTTTGTGGAAATTGAAGAAGAGAGTCTCCCACAAGCTTGGAGGAGGCTTCTCCAATTACTTAATGCTTTGCCTGATCATCCTCTTAAGAAAAATGAAATACTTCATATCTTTTATAATGGACTAACCGATGCTTCCAGAGATTACCTGGATAGTTGTGTTGGTTCTGTTTTTAGGGAAAGAACACCGGATGAAGCTGAAATTTTATTGAATAATATGTTAACAAATGAAAATAGTTGGACACTTCACTACAAAAAAATACACTTCCGTGATGATACGTGTTTGTCATAGTAGGTCGCATTTTCTGTCATGCATGTACATCCATGATGATTTTATGACAGAATCAAGATAGTCATACCTGTGCTGTCGTAGAAGTGTTCCATGACATTACCAAAATTATCATCACGGAAGTGTCCACTTCCATGACGATAAATCCCGTGTTACAGAAGTGCTTTCTTCAAGGGTGACCGACACGTGGCATCCACCGTAACAGAACGCCGTTAAGCTATCGGGTCGGGTTTTGGATCCGATAACCCATTAACAGCCCCGACCAATGGGGATTTTCCACATGTAAAATCATCATTGGCTGGAGGAAACACGTGTCGGCTCATCGTTGGGACAGATGTCATCCACTCATTGGATAGAAGGCGCCTATGATACGTCGACACGTGGCATAGCCCAACAGAGGCCCATTCCTGTGAAAAGGCCAGCCCGTTTGACTTGGTCAAAAGGTGGGGGCAGCCCATGTAAAGCCTGTTAACGACCTGTTCGCATATAGCCCATTTACAGCCCGCTAACCGAAGGCCCGTTACGCCCTATCTGAATTAGGCCTAGTAGCGTCATCTAGGCCACCCAATATGATTCCAGTCCGTTTTCACTTCTGGCCCATGTATGGCCCATGACGTCTTTCGACCCATATGAGGCCCTATGTAACTCTTGGCCTATTAACAACCCATGGTGAAACTGGCCCGTAATGAACAGTGTATCAATTTACACCCATTAACGGCCCGTGGTGAAACTGGCCCATAATGAACAGTGTATCACTTTATACCCATTAACGGCCCGTTATTCCATTGGGTCATTTCCAGCCCATGTTATCTTTCGGCCTTCTCAGAGCCCATTTATTCTTGGGATCATTTCCAACATTCATTTATTTACAACTCGTTACTGTCATTTTCTGCTTGTGGGCCAAATTCAGCCCGTGGTTACAGTCGGCCCGTTTGTGGTCCGTAATACGTTGGGCCGTTTTCATAGCATCATTAAATATGACCTATTAATGATGGCCCGTTATGGTCGGCCCATGAACGGACGATTACAACTCTAGCCCGTTTACGGCCATAATGCGGTCTGTTTGGCCCATGTTTGGCCAATCGATCATACGGCCCGTATAAGGCCCATTGATGATACGGCCCGCAGAAGGCCCATTGTTTCTATGGCCCGTAGAAGGCCCATTGTTTCTACGTCCCGTAGAAGGCCCACTGTTTCTACGGCCATTAGGAGGCCCAGTGTCACTACAGTAAATATTAGCCCATGGTTATTGTGGCCTAGTTTTTAAAAATAGGTTATTGCAGCCACTAGCTAACCACGGAAAAAGAACTGCAATGACTATAAGCAAACAAATAAACAAGACAACAAGGAAATAAATAAGCAAGCAAATAACGCTAGGCTATCACGGCTATTACACATATTACATCCACTGGGCATCAAAGTTCGCCACCAGTGCAAATATAGGGAACAAAGCAGCATATCATATACACTGGTTGTCAAAGTTGGCGACCAGCGCAAATAAACGCCGCAGCAAAACAAATCCAGAACTGAAACCACTTCAGAAGATCTCAAGAAACAATATCCTGGGTACCCATAATGCTGGCAAGATGCTTAGCAAGCTTATTAACTTTCTCTTGTTTGGCGCTTAAATCCTCCAGCGCTTGCTGTTGCACCAGGAAATATGCATCTGAATTCTGCAGGGACTTCCTCAGTCCTTCAGCTTCCTGTCGCAGCACATCTGATCGATGTCTTTCAACTTGAAGTTGAGACTCAAGAAGACGAACTGATTCAGGCAGCGAGTTCGAAGAGCTTGTGCCAGCAGTAGTGGCCAGTAACTCGAACACTACATCAAGAAAGGACTTTTGGGTTCCCTCACTGTCGTCAAGATAGTTTTTATCAGCTTTCTTGGAGACCAACAGGGATGTCTCACTATCTTGAACCTTATCTGCATTACTTCCTTTACCATTGGATAACGCGGTACTGTTCTCCAATATTTTGTCCGCATTCTAAAAGAGAAACAAGCAGACACATCACATGTTTACCATGTTGTATATGAAACTCATTTTGGTAAATGAGTTCAGTAGTAAAGTGGACAGGATAACAGCATGAAACAAACATATATCTATGTACCATGGTCACTTTATGGTCTATATCATTCTAGTTTTTGTTGCCAAATCAAGATAGAGACACAGTTCAAATAATATTTGTTCAAGACAAAGTAGAATAGATAGAATATAAGTGTGGGTAACTATAGAGCAATAACAACACTTGTAATGTGCATGACATGAGAACATAACTGTTTATTCAATTGAAACTGAAATCAACATAGAGCAGGTTACAACAGCAAACCAGTTAAAGAAACAGGTTTAAAACATACCTGTTGCACCATTGGAGTTTCAATTCCATCCTTCAAATTTGAAAATAGTTGGTATGAGTAAATACAGTAATGCAAGAGCAAAGGAGTATGAACCATAGCTACAGAACCTGACCTGAGAACAAATCTTCTTCTCCTTTAAGCGTTGAGTTGGGATTCGGAGTGGTGGTCCTCGTGCTTTGGGCACTGCAGTTCCCTTACTAACTGCTCGTGTTTGGGTGCTCTGTGGTGGAGACGGTGATGTGTCAACTGGAACTGGGTTACTATCTGCCGGGGTTGGGGTTAGAAGGGGTGTAGCTGGTTCTCTGTCCAACTGGGTAGGGGTACAATCTACGAGAGTCTGGGTTATGTGTGGTGGATCTGGTCCTTGGGCAAGTACAACCGTGGTTCTATCTGCATCAACTGGTAGCACTATCTTTTCTGAAGACCGTGTTGTTACTCCCTTAGATACTGCCATCACGCTCTCCAATTCAAATGGCTGATAAACAAGAAAAGTAATTGAAAGTATAGACATTGTATGATAGACAGGTGCAATGGATAGTGGGGAATAAAAGAGGGCATGAAATAATTCATATTTATGTTGTCTAACCAAACAGGATAGCATGACACAATTTCACATATATGATGGCTAACTAAACATGATAGCATGACACAATTTCACATTATGATGGCTAACTAAAAAAGATGGAAAGACATAGTTCAAAATATGAGACTATGTAAACAGGATGACATGGCATAACTATATAATGTGTTTATTAAATAGGTTGGCATGCCATAATTCACATACATTCACGGATATAATGCCATAATTCAAAATATGATGACTGTAAACACTAAACAGGATGAGATGATATAACTATATGATGTCTTTATTAAATGGGCTGCCATGCCATAATTCAGATCAATGATGTGTATGTACTATGTAAACATGATGGCATGATATAATTCAAATATATGATTTATATAGTAAGAAAGTAAGTAGATGGCAATCCATATATGATGTAAAAACTAAGCAATGCAAGACAACATGCATGACATTGGTAATATAACCCTGCCAAGTTTGAGCATAGACCTCAGGGGGGAAATAGGACTGGTCATCAGTCTCTGAATCCTCCTCTGAGGAGCTCTCTGTAACCAACAAGATGTCTTCTTCAGCAGGTAGCATTGTCTGCTCTGAATACCTTGTTTTCACTCCAGATACTTCCATCACCGCTTCAAATGGCTGATGCACAGGAAGAGTAGTTGAATATACAAACATTGTCGACAAATGGAACACATAATACAAAAAAATGATAGCATGATATAATTCACATACATGATGATTGGCTAAACAACATGGCATTGCATAATTCACATATATAATGCCTTTGCAACAAGATAGCATTGTATAATTCACATATATAATGTCTTGCAACAAGATGGCAATGCATAATTCACATATATGGTAATTAGACACTGAACAGGTGGCATTCACACAAAGCATGTCTAAACTAATCAAATGACATAGCAATGCGAGACACCATACGCACGATATGAGCAACATAACCCTGCCAAGTTAGAGCATACACCTCGGGGGGGGGGATAGGACTGGTCATCTATCTCTGAATCCTCCTCTGAGGAGCTATCCGTAACCAGCGAGATATGCGCTTCGTCAGATAGCATAGTCTGCTCTGAAGACCTTGTTTTCACTCCAGAATTTGCCATCACCGTGTCAAATGGCTGATGCACACGAAGAGTAGTTGAATGTACTAACATTGTTGACAAATGTAATATGTAACGAAAAAAAGGATGGCCTGATATAATTTACATATAAGATGACTGGCTAAGCAGGATGGCATTGCAAAATTCACATATATGATGCCTGGCTAAACAAGATGGCGTTGCATAATTCACATAAACGATGAATAAACTAAACAGATGGCATTCGCACAAAGGATGTCTAAACTAAGCAGATGACATATTTGATGTATAAAGTAAGCAATGCAAGACACCATATGCATGATATAACCAACATCAGCATGCCAAGTTAGAGCGAAGACCCCAGGGAGTAAATAGGAGTTGTCTTCTCGTTCTGAATCCCCCTCAGAACAGATATCTTCCTCTCGATTACAATCCGAAATGCATGGAGCGGGGCTGCCTTTGCGCCTACCATGGAGCAACGTTTGCATGAAATTTTATTGCCATGCAAGGCTCATCTCTTTTGCTCTACATGTTCAGTTCCATTGTTTACAATAATGGTCATGCATAGGAATAAAACATAGTGAGATTATGTAAGGAGTGCATGCAGAAATCCAGAGTGATGGTAGCAACCTGTGGATAGACCCAAAACCAATAATAGCAGGCAGATAATGGCTTCAGTTAAAAAATACAGATATGGCTTCTTTACTGTTTGTTTCCCACCCAACATGAAACTCATAGTAGACACCAGAGATTAACCAGATAGTAGATAGATACTATTGATAGCGGCCCCGATATGTACCACACAACCATTTAAAAACTCAAGTTTGACCATTAGTTTGGAGCTAACTCAGAGTCTAATCAGTGAACATGACGATAAAGTAGCATGTAATATTAAGCGATTCATAACTTAAGCACACACGAAAGAGTGCGACCTCTCTTGCGGACCCGTGTAGTCCTCGAGGTCATCTGCTCGATTGATGACGGTAATGCATTTTTCATGGCTGCCAGTGGCGGGGAAGAAGATCTGAGGCGGCGAAAGACAATCTGGAGGCCGGATCCCTGCTGTGCTGGACCCTTCTCTCGTTGGAGCAGCTGAGCTGGGGTGGACGACGGCGCAGCAGGAGCGGGACAAACCACGCAAGGTTTTCTTTGACAACTATTTGTGAGAGAAGTAATTCTGTAAGGGCTCGTTTGAATCGGAGGATTCCAACAATGCAGGGATAGGAAATAGACAGGAATAGGATAGGAATGCACGTGCAAAACAGAGAATTTAAAAACACAGGATTTCTGCCAATCTGGGTGTTTGATTCACAACAATTGGAAGATCACATGATGCAAAGAAGCATGGTGAGATTAAGTCAAACCACAAGAAAATGTATGGTTATAATGCTATTATGCTACTATCTCTTAGTCTTGTGCTTCATGAATAGGAATTTGAAAAGGAGGACAAGTGAAAATTAAAATTCCTATGTTTTTCTTTCAAGGAGACACTAAAGGAACAAATCCGTGTGCTCGGTGGACAATATATATAACATGTAGAGTAAAAAAGAGATGCAACAAATTGACAACCTCTTTGGCGAAGCCATGTCGATCTCAGCGTGATTGGGTTGGCCAGCAAGGATGCTCCGACTGACTTTGCTGTCGGAGGAGGGGAAGAAGATCTTAGGCGTCTGGAGATGGAGCCCGAGGTACTGCTCCCCTGTGATGGAGGGTTTCGTCGTTGGAGCAGCTCCGGTGAGTTGTACGACGCCGAGGCTGAAGCAGGACAAGAGAGACAACGAACAACGTTAACCCGAGTGGAATTCTAATAGCATCTCCAATACATGATGTAAAATACATAGCCACAAAGTGCTAGATGTAAAATACATCAGCCGCTCATCTCTGGACTTAACTGTCGAAACTGAACTAACTGTCGAAACTGAATTTAACTGTCGAAACTGAATTTTGCTGTCGAAACAGAATTTTGCTGTCGAAACTGAACGCACTAGCAAGGTGAGGCTACACGTCGGTCGACTGACTTTTTCATCTCTGGTCAGTCGATTTTGCAGCCGTAGGATATGAAATCAAGGGCCTGCGGTTCATATTCAACCTCCACCTCCCTGAGCCGCCAGCCGCCACCGGCCAAATAGCAGCCCCCCCGCCACCCGGCCGGCGGTGCACCGCCCCGCCCGGCCCGAAAACACTCCCCACCGCTGGTCCGCCGCCGCCCCGGCCATCCCTATAGCCCCCCCCCCCCCGTGTCGAGCTTTTTCTCCGGCGATCCCCACGCCACCGCCCCACCACCGCCGGCGACCACCGCCCCCATCCTGAACCCTAAGATAGATAGTGGGGTACCTCTCCGGTGAGCCCCCCTCCCCGCTGTGGATGGTTCTTCCTTCACCCCGGCGAGCCCCCCCACCCCCTGAAAATCGATTGACCCAAAAGTCGATTCAGTCGACTTAAGTGTAGCTAAACCGGAGCAGCATCGCAAGCAAGAGCAAGAGTGATAGCAGCAGCGCGAGCAAGAGCAATAGCAAGAGCAGACCAGGCAGGGGACCGAGAGCAAGAGCAGAGCAGCAGCGCGAGCGAGAGCTAAAGCAGCAGCAGCTCCTACTGATATGGACGTCACTGCCGAGGGAGCGACGCCGTGGAGGAAGTGGCCGGCGACGCCACTGTGGATGGAGCCGTGCCGTGTCAGCTCAGGACCGAGCGCCGGCAGCACCATGAGATCGAATCAAGAAGAAAATGCGGTGATTAGTGTACAACCTCTTTGGTGGCGCCGATTAGGCCGCAGCTTCATCCGAGGAAACGGTGATGATGATGCTCTTCCGGTGGTGCAGGTGAAGACGGCGGTGTGGGAATGGAGGTGGCGCGAAAGACGAGGGGAACATCGGGGCAGCTCCTTGGAGGTAGAGGACGGGGTGGCTGAACCGGCGGGACGATGAGATCGACGACAGATCCTCATCCGGTACGGTGGATGAGGGACGTCGAGGTGTTGTTGTGGATGACGTTGTCCGGGAAGAGGCTCCGACTGGGTGGCGGACGGAGCAGGGTGTGGGGTTTCGTCGCGGGTTTTCGCGGCCTCGGTGTACGAATGGGTGGGCGGATGGGATGGCAATGGGGAACCATGGCTTAGAGACGCGCTTGTCCGAAATGTGGGGTAAGTTACGAAAGTACCCCCATGATTTGAGGCGGTTCTTTCGGTTCAGGGGTACCACGGGCATTTCACGTGTCAGGATTTCACAGGAGGTGGGAGTTTTCGCGCGCGTTGTAATTTCGGAATAGCAAGGCGCGGGTTGAGATGAAGGGAGTAGTCAGAGCACAACGAGACAAAGATATATCTTAAATATTTCGGGCAAACAAGGCGCGGGTTGAAATTTCCGGACAAGCGTAACATGTACTGTACCAAATCAATGCGCACTACAAATGTCATTCAAAACTTTGAATTCATGTTATGTTCAATTAAAATATTTTGCTACGTGTATAATGCATGCAACCTACTACTCAAATGAACGTTTTAGTGCATTCCAAACATATATACTACCGCTTCAATGTGAACTAAATTTGAATTCGTTTCTCTATTTGAATAAGATCTATAGTAATGATTGTTGTGAAGTCAAAGCATTTGAATCCGTTTCTCTATTTTAATAAGATCTACAATCATCATTATTTTCAAGTTAAACCATCATTTGTGTATTATCTTCACATCACACCACATGATTAGTCTTGAGTTATGTATGAACTATGTGTACTATATGAACTCGAACTAGATTTTTTGAATCAACTTTATTTTGATTTCAAATCACATTACATTTCTAGCTCTAGCTAGATCTTCATAATCTAAACCATGTCTCATATGTATAATGTGTTTATCACATTATGTATGGTGCCCCGCCCCCTACGCCTACAAGTATTTAGATGTGAGTTGCAAACACCACACATTACCACAAATTCAAATAAAATGTGTGAATGTTCGATATATAGTATTGTTAGGTTGTTCGATATTTAGTTGTAAGCTGCAAACGCCACACATTATCACAAATTCAAATAAAATGTGAGATTGTTTGATGTATAGTATGGTTTAGATTGTTCGGCATTTAGCTGTGAGTTGCAAACGCCATGCATTATCACATTATGGTATAACATGTGCACAACACGTGTATCACCGCTATATTCATGCATGCAATGTTTAAAACACTATGATCTCCTATTCAAATATATGAATCTGCTTTCATATCAAATTATGATCTTTGTTAGTCTCTTACACCCACACAATCCTCTAACCTTTGTAGCTACCACTAACTTTCTCTCATGCATGCACACGCCCTCCTCGCCCTCCCCTCCCTCGGCATTCTATACACCGGACACATTCATTTTTTTATTTAGGTAGTTCTCCCAGAGTCTCCACAACTCCTTTCTGACACACATCGATCGATAAACCTCTCCAGCAATGCCTGCCTACAACATACACACACACCTTCAATCTCCTCCTTTATGTGTCCTTGCCTCGTGTCTCTCATACGGTCAGACACACGTGTAAACTCTCGCCCCTCTTTTCATCAATCTCACAACCGCACACTCCTCCCCCTATCTAGCTAGTAGTTGGGCCTCTCGCACCACCTCCTAGCTCCATTCTCTCTGTCTATCTGTCTCGCTGGGCCTTATTTGCCTCTACCAAATGGACGTACACCGACCGATCTCTCGCTATACATATAGCTAGCTAGGTCCTTATAACTTGTTTTTACCCACATGTCAATCGATCTACCTCATTAGTTGTGTCTCTCCCTTCCTCCGACAAACAACAATTGATCTACCGATCTAGTTAGGTTTGCTTACCAAACACATGGTTCCCCTTCATCATCCATGGATGCATCCCGATAGATCTATCATGCACAGACACACACAGAAACACATCCCCACTCTTATTGATAACATTGAAGTTCCACCCTTAGTTTGTCTAGTAGGCCTCTCCCACCATCTTCGAGAAGCAACTCCATCACCCATCCAACACTCTACCCCTACACCAAAATGTCCCTGTAAACAAACACCCTCTAATAATGCCGCTGGAAAATTGATGCAATGCCACAGTTAAAAGCAAATTACATGTTTAACAAATTTTATTGTTAATATAATCTCTATGTTAATATTAATCAATGCCACCGTTTGAGAAATGCTACTGTCTTGCTTTCTTTCCCATTTAGATAAGGTAGATGCTTCTTTTTGTTGGCTTCTGTGTCATCCACCGTTATTGACCACTAGTTGTTTCCTTTGCACCTCTGTGTAAACAGGGTTATCTACTTCACCTTGTTTCCATTGTGACCTTTTGTTGCACTGCACAAAACACTTTTGTTTTAAGCGTGTTTTGTGCAGTTCAACCAAAATTTCAAACCCACAACGGTGCTTGATTGCTTGATCTTAGTGGAACTGCACAAGAGGAGATCTTACTTCCTATCCGTTAAGGTGAATTTGGTTCAGATCTTCTTCTTGTGAGTTGTTTGAATTCCACGTCATGAGAGGTCAGTACTAGCCTTCTTTCACATGATTCTGCAGTGTGCTTTCATATGTTGTGCTACTTGTACGATAATGTTGCTTGATTTTAGTGAACTGCACAAATGGAGACAAGACTTCCAATCTGTATGTGCACCGTAATATCCCATTAAGGTAAGATAAGGATATTCCACAACTGCTGGCCTGTATTTTGCCACTTTCATCAGCAAATTAAGTTTAGTACTATACTTGTGCTCCCTAATTGACATGCCAAATCTTACATTGAAGGCGAAGCTTGTCTGTTATTGAACCAAGTGATGAAGGGGAAGAACAAGCGGAAGAAAAACAAAAATCAAATCCCGGTGATGTAATGAAGCACTGGAACTGTGATGACACAAGTAATGATATAGTTTTGCATCTTAATTTATTGCTATGGCTGGAACGAGCAATTGTTTTGCCACTGATTTGATGCCACTCTTAATTTAATATGTAATTATCTCAACTTGTGCAAACAAGGATCTTCTTTGAAGATACCATATATTTTAGTGGAACTACACAAGAAGATGTTGGAAACATTAAACTAATCGAGGAGTATATAGTAAGCATGGCCACCACCGTAGATAGCAACAGATGGTTCCGGAGAAGTGCTTCATCTGTATGCTCTACACAATAAACCTCTTGACAAAGGTTGGTACTCGCCCACTGATTTCATCCATATGATTGAGCTTTGTCATCTCTATTGGTGTTGTGCTACTGTTTAGATACTATCATGAAAAAGTGGTATTGTCCTTGAGAAGTGCTTCATCTGTGCTGTTTTAAATATTTCCTTTCCTTTTTTCGAGCAAACAGGGATGCTAGCATTTAGTAGTCCTCTTGTCTTTGCACAACAGGATCATCTTCCTTTGAAGAAGAATATGGAGTACGTGAAGTGACTAGTTCCGATTATGCCAGGATGAAGAAGCCATGTCTATCTTCTCATCAGAAGGAGCAGTTGAAGGATGGTTACATTACTCCCCACAAGACCAAACTAACTTCAGCTCAGAAGGATTGACAAATCTCCATTTTTTGCTGTGATGCGCGAGTACAATGTTGTTCTAGGATTCTTTCTGGTGAGTTCCATTTTTCTAAAAGTGTGCTCTACATGGACCATGTATGTGCCTGTTGAAACTGTCAATTCATAGTACAGTTTGCTTTATACTAATCACTTTTTTGTATTTGGGCAAACAGGGGTGGTCAGCTTGATTTCAATGGGAACTGCACAAAATGTCCATGAATACATCAAATCATTCATTTCCACCACAAGAAAGGAGGTGTCGATAAGTTCAAGGCGTTGCAACATATAAGGGCAAAATCATACAAGCTACGCATGAATTTGGTTGATTTTGGTGGAACTGCACAAAAAGAACAGCTGGTTTATTTAGCACGAGGTTCCATGTCAATGTCCGAACTGATGGCAAACCCTGCCCATTCCACAATCGTAGGCATTTGATATTTTGGAATGGGACAACCTTGTCAAATTTTGCTCATTGATTTTAGCAAGACATGCGTTTGATATTTTCGAATGGGACGCCCTTTGCTGTCAGCAGCGTCGATCAATTTTTTCTTTATTCTTTAGTTGTGAAGTAAATATTGCCTCTGACATGTGAGTCGCTGAGATGCATAATCATCGATTATTTTGCATGTTCTCTTTGAATTGCCAGGCATGTGTGTTTGATTGCAATGTACAGAAACGCTAAAAAGTTGCTCAAACTTTTTGTACTCCTTCTGTTCCTTTTTACTTCGCACATTGTGAAAGTGCATACTTTTTGTATAAGATTGGTCAAAGTAGAAATACTTTGGCTGCAGACAAAACTTGTATGCAGACTAGAAAGGACCAAAGGGAGTACATGTGAAACTGCTGCAAACGAGGTGATCACCCTGGGAATAATGCTAGTACGTATTGTTTTGCATGTTCATCCAATGCCAGTGATACAGGAATTCGAACTAATCGAAATAAATTCATTCATACACGGTCGGATTTCATATAAACATGCCGGATTTTATTACATTTCATACATTCTTTAACTAAAAAGGGGTGCGCTGGAGGTATAATTAATTAACCGAAGCTACCCACCTATGTCCTGCTAAGCCGAACAGAAGCTTCGGTGACTTAACTACATGTGCAATTGCGTAATTGACATGTGGCCTGTTGGGCCCATGTGTCAGTCAGCCAACTGCACCAGCAGTTAAGTAGAAGCAGCGTTCTTCTCCAGCGCAGCTCTCCGACTCCACGTCGCCGCCAAGAAGCTAACCGGTCGTCAATGGTCAACCCGCCTAGCTTGGCTTCAACCGGAGGGTAGCAGCGGTGGCCTTACTTGGACCCAAGCAGCGGTGACCTACCATGTTCTACTCTTCCTCATTTTTTGTGTGGCGCAACCTCGTTGGCAGCGGGGCGAGGCCTCGGCGGAGACGGCGATGTCCTCTGTCTCGTTGCCGGCAGGGTGGGGCCTCGGCTGAGCCGGCGATGTCCTCTGCCTCGTTGTTGGCGGGCGGGGCCCCGGCGGAGCCGGCGGTGTCCTCTGCCTCGTTGTTGGCGCCGCGGGGACTCGTCGGAGCCGGCATTGTCCTTTGCCTCGTCCTCGGTCTCGCCAAACAGCGCCTCGCCTGCTTCATCGCCCTCTTTGCTAGCCTCTTTGCAGGCGGCCGCAGCCTCCGCCACCTGCATGCGGTACCGCCAGCGCTCGAGGCGGCCCTTGCGAGCGGAGTGGTACGAGTCGAGCAGCGCCTCCTGCTCCACCCACTCCGCGGTGATCTGCTCCTCCGCCTGCAGGTGCTCCTGGAGGAGATGGTGGTTGTAGGCGGCGTCGGCCTGCGCCTCCTGGAACTGCTCCTCACGCATCTGCCTCACCCTGTCCATATATTGGGCACAGGCCTCGCCGATGGTCATGGTGCAATGCACCGGCGAGGATGGCGCGGAGGAGGGGGTTGGCGCCGGATCATCGACTACCATGTTCTCCATTGGGACGTCGTCGTCCTCCGGCTGCCTGCCGGCCAGCCGGTCGGCAACAATGGCTGCCATCTCCTTGTGGTCCGTCGTCCGCTTGTCCCGAAGAGCGCTGGAGCGCGAGGAAGCCATGGTGGGCAGTAGTGGTGTGGACAGGAGAAAGGGAACGGATGCAGATGACTGCGGCTATGGCCAGCGCAGCAGTTTATATAGCAATGGTGGGCGGGCGGAGGGACGGATGTGTGGCGCCGGAGTAGCCGCCTCGGCAACCGCGTATCATTAATGTGGGCGGCAGATGGACGGACGGACGACACTTGTGTTGTTTGAAGGCGGAGCAATCACGTGCACCGGGAAGCAGGGCGGGCGGCGCTGACTGTTTCGGGCGGAAAGCGCGCGCGGGCGAGGAGATGACTTTACTTGGAGAGGATGACAATGGGGACCCACCAGGTCCATAGCCTCACGTACGCAAGTGCCTCCTTATTATATATATATATATATATATATATATATATATATAACTATAATTTATTTTGCTTCCTCCTGGTTTCCTGACATCACGATCCCACACCATTGTCAACCTATGTAATACTAGTCAATAAATGAGAGAATTGCACAAGAAGCGGCCGACAGCTGGGACCAAGCAGCTCGAGCAGTATTTGTGTTTTTGAGGTGTGAGCACTGCAGAGTTTTTCGATGTTTAGCCCAGATATCAATTTTTCTCCTGTGAACAACAACGAAAACATCGCTGCAGGTATTAACTGGGCGGGCTGTGGCCCGTCTAGCCCAGGCCAAATATCCAGCCCAGATATTAATTTTTTCAAGCTGAAAATGGCTAGCCTAGCTATACTTTTTTTTAGGAATACCCAGGCAAGGTCAAGTTGTTATTCTCCGCCCCGCTGGGCTACAAATCTTTCCTAGGAGGGATGCATTAGGCTTAACAAGAAAATAGGCTTTAAGAAATAATAAATGGGATGTAGTTATAAAAACTGGGCAGTAACTATAAAAAATGCACCAAACACGTGATTACTTTATAAAATATTATTTTTGCATATTAAAAATTTTAATTTCATTAATTGTTGCGAGCGCAATGTTTCGTTGGATTTTTATGTAATATAAATTTATATTGAAATTGTATTTAATCTGACTAGAAATTTCGGGATAAAAATATTTCGGATCCCATCAAAATGTGGGAAATTTTATTGAATTATGTTTTCAACGGTTGGTTGAAATGGGCTGTACTTTTAACAAACTATAAATGGGAAGTAGTAAATTCCATTAGAATTCAAAAATGGGCTACACATTCTTACAAATCTCAAATGTGCTATAAGTTCTCTGCCACACACTTCTGGCCTTACTAAGTTGACGCGTCCCCTAAAAAAATAGAGTTGACGCGTATGCAAGGCTTTGTCAACTTATAGTCAACACACGGTTCTAGCAGCAGTGGCCATTGGATGTCCATCCAACGGATGCCGAGCTTCTTCTTCAATCTCGGATATTCTAGCTTCACCCGCCCAAAAAATGATTCCTCCCCCTGACATCTGGGGCGAACTATTTCGGAAGCTGACCTGTGGGCCTACTAAGTTGACGTACCAAGGGCTTTGTCAACTTAGTCAATATAAACGATTCTAGCTGCAGTGACCGTACGATGTCCATCCAACGGCCGTCGTGCTTCTTCAACCTCTGGTCTTCTTGCTCAAGCCGCCCAAAGCAGCGCCGGTCATGCCGCCTGCTCCTGCCTCCCGTGGCCGGCTGTGCTGCCGCGGAGGCCTCACCGCCCCCTACTACTCCCACCGCTGGCCAGGCCATCCCTCCACTCACCCACACCCCCTGTTATTCTACGGCGATGGCAGCGCAGCCGAACCAGTGAACCCTCGTACTCCTCTCCGCGTGTGCATCCACTGCCATGTCTTCCCCGGCTCTGCGTCGTCCCCTTCCTAGGCCTCGCCGTCGTCCACCGCCCTGGTGCTCTCGGCGCGGCATGGTCAACGTGGTCAAGGCACGACTTCCATCGGACATGGAATATATGTGGAGAGGCTGACAGTTGGGTCCACGTCAGTCGCAAGGAAGTGCCTCCTTATTACGCACAAAATAATTATTCCTCCACCTGACAGCGGGGACCCACCGGACGGGCCATGGTATTTCACAAAAAAATGATTTGCGCCCCTGACTGTTGGGACCCACGAGCTACATCTTCGCACGCAAGGAAGTGCGCCTGAAAAAAAACAATTCGCCCCCCTGACTACTGGGACCCACCAGCTACATCTTCGCACGCAAGGAAGTGCATCCGAAAAAAACGATTCGCCCCCCGACTGCTGGGACCCACCAGCTACACCTTCGCACGCAAGGAAGTGCGTTCAGGCAAAAAAAAAACGATTCACCCCCCTGACTGCTGGGACCCAGCAGCTACACCTTCACACGCAAGGAAGTGCGTCCGGGCAAAAAAATGATTCACCCCCTGATGCTGGGACCCACCAGCTACATCTTCGCAGGCAAGGAAGTGCCTGACAGTCGGGACCCACCTGGTCGAAGCGTACGTAGCATTGTCATTCTGGTCGCGAACGTGTACGTACATACTGGTCGATGTAGAGGCGCACACGTGTCATAGTAGAGGCGTGCATGTGTCGTAGTAGAGGCGTGCACGTAGCATGTACACGTACGTACAGCGGCCAGGGTGCAAGAAAGAAAATACAGCCACATATGTTTACATATGGGCAGGGTCTCGAACGCCTACTCGTGCATACGTACGGCCAGGGCTCGTGTACATGGCTGGGTCGGAACGGAGAAACAGTGTCGTCGTCGTGTTTATGGGGAGGCAACGGAATGCGTCGTGTTCATGGGGAGGCAACAGAATGCGTCGTGTTCATGGGGAGGCAAAGGAATGTGTCTTGTTCATCGGGAGGCAATGGAATGCGTTGTGTTCATCGGGAGGCAACGGAACGCATGGGGGCCAGCCGGCTGGGTCAGAACGGAATGCGTGGTCGTGTTCATCGGGAGGGCTTGGACGGAACAGGTGATGGAAACGAGGCCTGGCGTACCGCAGAATGGAGGAAACGGACCTCCTACGGTCGAAACGGGGGTCCTGTTGATCGGGAGGGGTGTGGCGTACCGCAAAATGGAGGAAACAGACCTCCTACGGTCGAAACGGGGGTCCTGTTGATCGGGAGGGGTGTGGCGTACCGCAAAACGAATGAAACGGACCTCCTACGGTCGAAACGGGGGTCCTATTCATCGGGGGGGGGGGGGGTGGCGTACCGCAAAACGGGACTCCACGGGATACTGTTCATCTCCACCGTCGACCTCCTCTAGCCTCCACGGGCTACCGTCAACCTCCTCCGGCCTCCACGGGCTCCTGTTCATCCAGCCTCCACGGCGCGCTACTCCACCGGCTACTGTTCAACCACCCCTCCATAGTCTACTGTTCATCCAGCCCTCCACACCACCGGGTCCTGTTCATCCAGAGGCAACGCCACCGCTCACTGTTCATCCACCCCCCGCAACGCCACCGGGTCCTGTTCATCCATCCCTCCACGGGGTCCTGTTCATCCAGCCCCAACCGGCTCGATAGATCAGGGTCCTATTCATCAAGTGGCAACACCACGGGGTCCTGTTCATCCACCCCCACCGGGAACTGTTCATCCAAACCCCCCGCAACGCTCACTGTTCATCTAGAGGCAGCATCAATCGAGTTCAGTTAACAGCCATCGATCGATCGCTCGGGTTCAGTAACGCGTAGCCTGCAGTGCAATAGATCGGGTTCAGTTAGAGCCCAACGCCTCGCTCGGGTTCAGTTAGAGCCAATGCCTCGCACGCACGCGCGTATGTGTACGAGAGAAACGTGCATCGCTCGCCCCCCGACCTCCCACCGTAACCGGGAACTCCCCGAAATTTTCCTCGCCCTCGCTTCTACCATGGGTTTTTTCCGTCATGGACGTCCCAAAGAATGTCTTGTAGCTACGTCTCTGGCCCGCCCAGGACGAAAAGTCCATTTTCTGTCATGATTTTTTGTCATAGAAGTAGGAGGCCACCACATCTATGATGATACCGGATTTTGTCACAATTATCGTCATAGAAGTGTCATATGTATGACAAAAAAAATTCGTTCAGCCCAAAATGTCACGGATGTGTCTTTTTTTTGTAGTGCTTCCTGAGCCAGCTCCTGAGCCTATTCCTAAACCAACTCCGAAGAAAAGGTGTGTTCTATTTCTCAGTCTTGAAGATATGCACGAGGCAAAGAAATCCATGAAAGAAAAGGGTATTAAAGCTGAAGATGTTAAGAATTTACCTCCGATTGAAGAAATACATGGTCTTAATCTACTGCCTATTGAAGAAACACATAGTCTTTATAACCCGACACAAGTAGTAAAGGTAAATTCTCTCTATAGATATGATAAAGCTGAAATCCCATTAACCAAGTTTGCTAGCCCATGCTTAGACGAGTTTGATAAGTTTATGGTTAAGCAAGAAGACTTCAACGCTT
Organism: Triticum aestivum; assembly: GCF_018294505.1. Lineage (NCBI taxonomy): Eukaryota > Viridiplantae > Streptophyta > Magnoliopsida > Poales > Poaceae > Triticum > Triticum aestivum. Next base: position 503,941,231 of record NC_057803.1, read on the forward strand.
ATTTTGGTAGAGAATTAAAACGTAGTGCTGATATGCTTGAACACTTGGGTGATTATATGGCTAATGTCAAAGGTGAACTTAAACTTATTAGTAAACATGCTTCTGTGGTTACCACTCAAGTAGAACAAGTACTTAAAGCTCAAAATGATTTGCTCAATGAATTGAATAGTAAGAATAAGGACTATGCTGTTAGAGTGGCTACTAGAACTGGTAAAATGACTCAGGAACCTTTGTATCCTGAAGGCCACCCTAAGAGAATTGAGCAAGATTCTCAGAGAAATAATATAGATGCACCTAGTCCTTCTAAAAGGAAGAAAAAGAAAAATGATAGGACTTTGCATGCTTCTAGTGAACCTATTGCTGAAACACCTGAGAATCCAAATGATATTTCTATTTCTAATGCTGAAACACAATCTGGTAATGAACTTGAAACTAGTGATAATGTTGATGATAATGATCATGATGATGCTCAACCTAGCAATGATAATGATATAGAAATTGAACCTGCTGTTGATCTTGATAACCCACAATCAAAGAATCAATGTTATGATAAAAAATACTTTGTTGCTAGGAAACATGGTAAAGAAAGAGAACCATGGGTTAAAAAACCCATGCCTTTTCCTCCCAAACCATCCAAGAAAAAGGATGATGAGGATTTTGAGCGCTTTGCTGAAATGATTAGACCTATCTTTTTGCGTATGCGATTAACTGATATGCTCAAAATGAATCCTTATGCTAAGTACATGAAAGAAATTGTTACTAATAAAAGAAAGATACCGGAAGCTGAAATTTCCACCATGCTTGCTAATTACACTTTTAAGGGTGGAATACCTAAGAAGTTAGGAGATCCAGGAGTACCCACTATACCATGCTCCATTAAGAGAAATTATGTTAAAACTGCTTTATGTGATCTTGGAGCCGGTGTTAGTGTTATGCCTCTCTCTTTATATCATAGACTTGATTTGAATAAGTTGACACTGACTGAAATATCTTTGCAAATGGCTGATAAATCAACTGCTATACCTGCCGGTATTTGTGAGGATGTGCCTATTGTGGTTGCAAACGTTACTATTTTAACGGACTTTGTTATTCTTGATATTCCCGAGGATGATAGTATGTCTATTATTCTTGGAAGACCCTTTTTGAATACCGCAGGAGCTATTATTGATTGCACCAAAGGCAATGTCACTTTTCATTTTAATGGTAATGAGCATACGATACACTTTCCGAGGAAACAACCTCAAGTTCATAGTATTAATTCTATTGGAAAAGTTCCATCGATTATTTTTGGAGGTTTTGAATTTCCTCCTCCTACTATCAAGAAGAAATATGATATTCTAATTATTGGGGATGTGCATATCCCCGTTGAGGTAACATAGTGTTATTCGAAATTTCTCTGGTTCCATGTTATTCGGAACGAGTTTGTTAACAAGATTTGATCAACCTTGTTAATGGATTCCTTTTGATGATCATGAGATGGATGAAGTTAGGAAGCACAACCTTTTGTGCCCTCCTTTCACTTTCTGTTATTTATATTAAATAAAGTAAAAATAGTATTTTCTGTCTGTTATCTGAATTACCCGTGCAATATAAAAATACCCCGAAAATAAAAGTTCTCCAAATGCCCTGAAATTTAAATATGATTTTTTCTGGAATATTTGAGAATATTTGGCACTAAGAACACCGTAGGGGGGCATCCACCTGGCCACGAGGGTGGAGGGCGCGCCCTACCCCCTGGGCGCGCCCCCTGCCTCGTGGGCCCACAGTGGCCCTCCTCCACTTATTCCTGCACCCACACACTCCTTCTTCCTCCCACAAACACCATTATCCAGCTCAAGCACGAGTTCTAGCTCATTTTGCTGCGATTTTTGATCTCCTTGCTCAAAGCACCTCTCACAAAACTGCTTTGGGGGATTGTTCCTTGGTATGTGACTCCTACAATGGTCTAATTAGTTTTTGTTCTAGTGCTTTATTCATTGCATATTTTTGCTGCTTAGGTGACCCTGTTCTTGAGCTTGCATGTCAAACACACAATAAGAAAGCATAAAAAGGAAAATAAACTAGCATGGATATCACAATGAAAAAGTATGAGCACCGGCATCTAGCAAACCAAAAAACCCAAAAAATTAGTTGTAGCTTTTAATTAGTTTACTTTCCATGCTTGTAATAGTAATTAAAAAGAAAACCCAAAAATATTTCCTGTTCTTCTTTTGCTTGTTGGAAGCTTTCCCGTGTAAATAGTTCTATTTCTTTTCTTTTCTTTGGGGGTCGATAGGAGAAGACCACTATTAAATTGTTAAAGTGGCTCTTATATGCATTATTGTTGATCTGACAAAAGAGCCCATATGCCTTGTCTTCTCCTGTTTATTAAATGCTTGCAGATTCCAGCTTAGTCCCATGCACGCACACTATTATTATTATCCACATCGTTCGGTCGTGCAAGTGAAAGGCAATTATGACTATATATGATGAACTGATTAAGATGCGAGAAGCTGGTATGAACTCGACCTCTCTTGTTTTTGTAAATATGATTAGTTCATCGTTCCTGATTCAGCCTATTATGAATAAACATGTTTGCGATGACAATTAGAGATCATAGTTTCTTATGCCATGCTTAATTAGCTAGGAGCTTATAATGGTTTACCTTGCGTGCCAACATGCTATTAAAATGGTTGTGATGTGGTATGATAGGGTGGTATCCTCTTTTGAACGATTCGAGTGGCTTGACTTGGCACATGTTCACGCATGTAGTTGAAACAAAATCAACATAGCCTCTATGATATTTATGTTCATGGTGCATTATATCCTACTCATGCTTGCATTCGGTGTTGATTAATGTTAATGCATGTCCATGACTATTGTCGCTCTCTAGTTGGTCGCTTCCCAGTCTTTTTCTAGCCTTCACCTATACTAAGCGGGAATACTGCTTGTGCATCCAATCCCATAAACCCCAAAGCTGTTCCATATGAGTCCACCATACCTACCTATATACGGTATCTACCTGCCATTCCAAGTAAATTTGTATGTGCCAAACTCTAAACCTTCAAATAAATATCTTGTTTTGTATGCTCGAATAGCTCATGTATCAACTAGGGCTGCCCGTATCTTCCATGTTAGGCGGGTTATTCTCAAGAGGAGTGGACTCCGCTCCTCACTCATGAGAAAATGGCTGGTCACCGGGATGCCCAGTCCCATGCTTTATGCAAATCAAATCAAAATAATTGCAAACAAAACTCCTCTTGAGACTCTTGTTAGTTGGAGGCACTCGTTGTTTCGAGCAAGCCATGGATTGATGCTTGTTGGTGGAGGCGGAGTATAAACTTTACCATTCTGTTTGGGAACCACCTATAATGTGTGTAGAATGGAAGATATATCCATCTCTTGGTTGTTATGTTGACAATGAAAATATACCTCTCAAAACATTATTCATCTCTATTTCAAAACTAAGCTCTGGAACCTCTACAAATCCCTGCTTCCCTCTGTGAAGGGCCTATCTATTTACTTTCATGTTGAGTCATCATCCTCTTATTAAAAAGCACCAGTTGGAGAGCACCACTGTCATTTGCATTCATTACTGTTAGTTTACATTGAGTATGACTTGACTGGATCTCTTTTACCATGAATTACAATGTCTAGTCAGTCCTTGATCTTTAAAGGTGCTCTGCATTTATGTTTTGTGGTCCCAGAAAGGGCTAGGGAGATACCATCTTGTTATATCATATTATGATTGTTTTGAGAAAGTGTTGTCATCCGAGATTTATTATTATTGCTCGCTAGTTGATTATGCCATTGATATGAGTAAACATGAGACCTAAGCGTTATTGTGAATATGGTTAGTTTATAATATTTGCTGAAAACTTGAATGCCGGCCTTACATATTTACAACAACAAGAGCAAACCGAGTTTGTAAAAGTTTTTCTTTATCATTTTCAGTTTGTCAACTGAATTGCTTGAGGACAAGCAAAGGTTTAAGCTTGGGGGAGTTGATACGTCTTCGTCGTATCTACTTTTGCAAACACTTTTGCCCTTGTTTTGGACTCTAACCTACATGATTTGAATGGAACTAACCCGGACTGACGCTGTTTTCAGCAGAATTGCCATGGTGTTATTTATGTGCAGAAAAAAAGTTCTCGGAATGACCTGAAACTTCACGGAGATTATTTTTGGAAATAATAAAAAATACTGGCAAAAGATCAAGACCAGGGGCCCACACCATAGCCACGAGGGTGGGGGCATGCCTGCCCCCTGGGCGCGCCCCCTACCTCGTGGGCCCCCTAGAGCTCCTCCGACCTCAACTCCAACTCTATATATTCATGTTCGGAGAGAAAAAAATCAGGGAGAAAGAATCATCGCGTTTTATGATACGGAGCCGCCGCCAAGCCCTAAACTCTCTTGGGAGGGCTAATCTGGAGTCCGTTCGGGGCTCCAGAGAGGGGAATCCGTCGCCATCGTCATCATCAACCATCCTCCATCACCAATTTCATGATGCTCACCGCCGTGCGTGAGTAATTCCACCGTAGGCTTGCTGGACGGTGATGGGTTGGATGAGATTTATCATGTAATCGAGTTAGTTTTGTTAGGGTTTGATCCCTAGTATCCACTATGTTCTGAGATTGATGTTGCTATGACTTTGCTATGCTTAATGCTTGTCACTAGGGCCCGAGTGCCATGATTTCAGATCCGAACCTATTATGTTTTCATGAATATATGTGAGTTCTTGATCCTATCTTGCAAGTATATAGAGACCTACTATGTGTTATGATCCGGCAACCCCGAAGTGACAATAATCGGGACCACTTCCGGTGATGACCGTAGTTTGAGGAGTTCATGTATTCACTATGTGTTAATGCTTTGGTCCGGTACTCTATTAAAAGGAGGCCTTAATATCCCTTAGTTTCCGCTAAGATCCCGCTGCCATGGGAGGGTAGGACAAAAGATGTCATGCAAGTTCTTTTCCATAAGCATGTATGACTATATTCAGAATACATGCCTGCATTACATTGATGAATTGGAGCTAGTTCTGTGTCACCCTAGGTTATGACTGTTACATGATGAACCACATCCGACATAATTCTCTATCACCGATCCATTGCCTACGAGCTTTCCATATATTGTTCTTCGCTTATTCACTTTTCCGTTGCTATTGTTATCATCACTACAAAATACCAAAAACATTACTTTTGTTATCGTTACTTTTGCTATCGTTACCACAACTATCATATTACTTTGCTACTAAATACTTTGTTGCAGATATTAAGTTTCCATGTGTGGTTGAATTGACAACTCAGCTGCTAATACTTGAGAATATTCTTTGGCTCCCTGATACGTCTCCAACGTATCTATAATTTTTGATTGCTCCATGCTATATTATCTACTATTTTAGACATTATTGGGCTTTATTATCCACTTTTATATTATTTTTGGGACTACCCGGAGGCCCAACCCATAATTGTTGTTTTTGCCTGTTTTAGGGTTTCGAAGAAAAGGGATATGAAACGGAGTCCAAACAGAATGAAACCTTCGGAAACATGATTTTCTCATCAGATAAGATCCAAGAGACTTGGACCCTCCGTCAAGAAAGCCACGAGGTGGTCACGAGGGTGGAGGGTGCGCCCCCTGCCTCGTGGGCCCCTCGAAGCTCCACCGACGTACTTCTTCCTCCTACATATATCCACGTACCCCCAAACGACCAGGGACGGAGCCAAAAACCTAATTCCACCGCCGCAACTTTCTGTATCCACGAGATCCCATCTTGGGGCCTGTTCCGGAGCTCCGCTGGAGGGGGCATCGATCACGGAGGGCTTCTACATCATCATCCAAGCCCCTCCGATGAAGTGTGAGTAGTTTACTTCAGACCTACGGGTCCATAGTTAGTAGCTAGATGGCTTCTTCTCTCTTTTTGGATCTCAATACAATGTTCTCCCCCTCTCTCATGGTGATCTATTCGATGTAATCTTCTTTTTGCGATATGTTTGTTGAGACCGATGAATTGTGGGTTTATGATCAAGTCTATCTATGAATAATATTTGAATCTTCTCTGAATTATTTTATGTATGATTGGTTATCTTTGCAAGTCTCTTCGAATTATCAGTTTGGTTTGGCCTACTAGATTGGTTGTTCTTGCCATGGGAGAAGTGCGTAGTTTTGGGTTCGATCTTGTGGTGTCCTTTCCCAGTGACAGAAGGGGCAACAAGCCACGTATTGTATCATTGCCATCGAGGATAACAAGATGGTTTTTTTTATCATATTGCATGAAACTATCCCTCTACATCATGTCATCTTGCTTAAGGCGTTACTCTGTTTTTAACTTAATACTCTAAATGCCTGTTGGATACGGTCGATAAGTGGAGTAATAGTAGTAGATGCAGAATCGTTTCGGTCTACTTGTCTCGGACGTGATGCCTATATACATGATCATACCTAGATATTCTCATAACTATGCTTAATTATGTCAATTGCTCAACAGTAATTTTTTCACCCACCATAGAATACTTATGCTCTTGAGAGAAGCCACTAGTGAAACCTATGGCCCCCGGGTCTCTATCTCATCATATCAATCTCCATCACTTTATTATTACTTTGCTTTTACTTTTTACTTTGCATCTCTATACCAAAAATACCAAAAATATTATTTATCATCTCTATCAGATCTCACTTTCGTAAGTGACCGTGAAGGGATTGACAACCCCTAAGAGCGTTGGTTGCGTTGAGCTATTTTTTGTGTAAATATGAGGGACTCGCGCGTAGCCTCCTACTGGATTGATACCTTGGTTCTCAAAAACTGAGGGAAATACTTACACTACTTTGCTGCATCATCCCTTCCTCTTCGGTGAAATCCAATGCAGTGCTCAAGAGGTAGCAAGAAGAATTTCTGGCGTCGTTGCCGGGGAGTCTGCGCAAAAGTCAACATACCAAGTACCCATCACAATCCCTATCTCCCGCATTACATTATTTGCCATTTGCCTCTCGTTTTCCTCTCCCCCACTTCACCCTTGCCGTTTTATTCGCCCTCTCTCTCTATCCTCCCTCTCTTTCTCCGTTTGCCTTTTTGTTTGCTCGTGTGTTAGTTTGTTTGCTTGTCGTTATGGCTAGTCACATATCTTCTCTGCTGTCTCCCGAGATTGAAGTTCTAAATTTTAAACAAAGGAAGGGAGAAAATCTAAAAGATGCTTGATATAGAATTTGCAATGCTCAAAATAGATCTACCAGGAAGCAATCTACTTCAGTTCTTCTCCGCAATTTTTATGTAGGTGCTAATCCTTGGTATAAATATATCCTTGATACCATTACCGAAGGGAATTTCTTGGGTAGCCATACTTTTGATTCTTATAATGCTATGTTAGATTTATTTGGCTCACCACCTCTTTTGGTTAATGGAACTATGTTAACTTTGGAGCATGTCATGCAAAGACTTGAAATTATTGAAAATAAAGTTGTTACTATTGAATTAATTGAAAATCTAGATAAAAAGATCCACAATCAAATTACCCAATATGGATCTAAGGTAGGAATGACTTTGAAAAATATTAAGGAAAAGGAACCCATAGTTAATGACAAAATAAACTTAGATTCTACTAGAATCGATAAACTTGAGGGTATCATTACGAACTTGGGAACCGCTTTTTCTTCCGTAAAGAATACTCCAAGTCCTCCTACTAAAATTGCCAAGCTTATGTATGTTCCTAAAAATAAGGGTGAATCATCTAGTAAGGAAACTGCGGATCTTAAATCTATAAGTATACATCCCAATCTTTTTGCTATCATTAAGGAACCAATTGCTACAAATGATTTTTTAGATCTTGTGCCTAAGAGTTTGATAATCACTATAAAGAAATAAATTCTTAAGGTATGTAGATGCCTCATTGAAGGATTGCCTACCAAAGATGGCAATACCTAGATCTATTCTTGCTTGTTATGCCTAGCTAGGGGCGTTAAACGCTAGCGCTTGTTGGGAGGCAACCCAATTTTATTTTTATTCCTTGCTTTTTGCTCCTGTTTAGTAATAAATAAATTATTTAGCCTCTATTTTTGTTGTGTTTTTTGTGTTTAATTAGTGTTTGTGCCAAGTAGAACCGTTGGGAAGACTTGGGGAAAGTCTTGTTGAACTTGCTGTAAAAAACAGAAACTTTAGCGCTCACAAGAACTGCTGTCATTTTTATTTGGAAAGTGATATTTAGTTATTTATTTTTGCACATGAGTAATAGATAAATTACTCACGTCCAGCAATTTATTTTAGTATTTTTGGGGTTCCAGATCTTGCGCTAGCTACAGATTACTACAGATTGTTCTGTTTTTGACAGATTCTGTTTTTCGTGTGTTGTTTGCTTATTTTGATGAATCTATGGCTAGTAAAATAGTTTATAATCCATAGAGAATTTGAAATACAGTAGGTATAACACCAATATAAATAAATAATGAGTTCATTACAGTACCTTGAAGTGGTCTTTTGTTTTCTTTCGCTAACGGAGCTCACGAGATTTTCTACTTTAAGTTTTGTGTTATGAAGTTTTCAAGTTTTGGGTAAAGATTTGATGGATTACGGAACAAGGAGTGGCAAGAGACTAAGCTTGGGGATGCCCATGGCACCCCCAAGATAATCTAAGGACACCTAAAAGCCAAAGCTTGGGGATGCCCCGGAAGGCATCCCCTCTTTCGTCTACTTCTATCGGTAACTTTACTTGGAGCTATATTTTTATTCACCACATGATATGTGTTTTGCTTGGAGCGTCTTTTATGATTTGAGTCTTTGCTTGTTAGTCTACCATAATCATCCTTGCTGTACACACCTTTTAGAGAGCCATACATGATTTGGAATTTTATAGAATACTCTATGTGCTTCACTTATATCTTTTGAGCTTTATAGTTTTGCTCTAGTACTTCACTTATATCTTTTAGAGCATGGTGGTGGATTTGTTTTATAGAAACTATTGATCTCTCATGCTTCACTTAGATTATTTTGAGAGTCTTAATAGCATGGTAATTTGCTTAAAATCCTAATATGCTTGTTAGGAAAGATTAATAATAAAACTTTCGTATGAGTGTGTTGAATACTAAGAAAAGTTTGATGCTTGATGATTGTTTTTGAGATATGGAGGTAATAATATCAAAGTCATGCTAGTTGAGTAGTTGTGAAATTTAGAAATACTTGTGTTGAGGTTTGCAAGTCCCATAGCATGCACGTATGGTAAACGTTATGCAACAAATTTGAAACATGAGGTGTTATTTGATTGTCTTCCTTATGAGTGGCGGTCGGGGACGAGCGATGGTCTTTTCCTACCAATCTATCCCCCTAGGAGCATGCGTGTAGTGCCGAGGTTTTTGATGACTTGTAGATTTTTGCAATAATTATGTGAGTTCTTTATGACTAATGTTGAGTCCATGGATTATACGCACTCTCACCCTTCCATCCTTGCTAGCCTCTTCGGTACCGTGCATTGCCCTTTCTCACATTGAGAGTTGGCGCAAACTTCGCCGGTGCATCGAAACCCCGTGATATGATACGCTCTTTCACACATAAACCTCCTTATATCTTCCTCAAAACAGCCACCATACCTACCTATTATGGCATTTCCATAGCCATACCGAGATATATTGCCATGCAACTTTCCATCATTCCGTTCATCATGACACATTCATCATTGTCATATTGCTTAGCATGATCATGTAGTTGACATCGTATTTGTGGCAAAGCCACCATTCATAATTCTTTCATACATGTCACTCTTGGTTCATTGCATATCCCGTTACACCGCCGGAGGCATTCATATAAAGTCATCCTTGTTCTAGTATCGAGTTGTAATCATTGAGTTGTAAATAAATAGAAGTGTGATGATCATAATTATTAGAGCATTGTCTAGGTATATAAAAAAGGAAAGGCCATAAAAAAGAGAAAGCCAAAAAAAGAGAAAGGCCATAAAAAAGAGAAGGCCCAAAAAAATGAGAGAAAAAGAGAGAAGGGACAATGTTACTATCCTTTTACCACACTTGTGCTTCAAAGTAGCACCATGATCTTCATAGTAGAGAGTCTCTCATGTTATTACTTTCATATACTAGTGGGAATTTTTCATTATAGAACTTGGCTTGTATATTGCAACAATGGGCCTCCTCCAGTGCCCTAGGTCTTCGTGAGCAAGCAAGTTGGATGCACACCCACTAGTTTCTTTTGTTGAGCTTTCATACATTTATAGCTCTAGTGCATCCGTTGCATGGCAATCCCTACTCCTTGCATTAACATCAATCGGTGGGCATCTCCATATCCCATTGATTAGCCTCGTTGATGTGAGACTTTATCCTTTTTTGTCTTCTCCACATAACCCCCCTCATTATTGTGACGCCCCCGATTCAATCGTACACTAATCATACACGCAAACGTGTACGATCAAGATCAGGGACTCACGGGAAGATATCACAACACAACTCTACAAATAAAATAAGTCATACAAGCATCATATTACAAGCCAAGGGGCCTCGAGGGCTCGAATACAAGAGCTCGATCATAGACGAGTCAGTGGAAGCAACAATATCTGAGTACAGACATAAGTGAAACAAGTTTGCCTTAAGAAGGCTAGCACAAACTGAGATACAGATCGAAAGAGGCGTAGGCCTCCTGCCTGGGATCCTCCTAAACTACTCCTGATCGCCATCAGCAGGTTGCACGTAGTAGTAGGCACCTCCCGAGTAGTAGTCGTCGTCGACGATGGCGTTTGGCTCCTGGGCTCCAACGTCTGGTTGCGGCAATCGGGTATAGAAAGGGGGAAAAGAGGGAGCAAAGCAACCGTGAGTACTCATCCAAAGTACTCGCAAGCAAGGAGCTACACTACATATGTATGCATTGGTATCAAATGGAATAAGGGTATCATATGTGGACTGAACTGCAGAATGCCGGAATAAGAGGGGGATAGCTAGTCCTGTCGAAGACTATGCTTCTGACAGCCTCCGTCTTGCAGCATGTAGAAGAGAGTAGACTGAAGTCCTCCAAGTAGCATCGCATAGCATAATCCTACCCGGCGATCCTCTCCTCGTCGCCCTGTTAGAGAGCGATCATCGGTTGTATCTGGCACTTGGAAGGGTGTGTTTTATTACGTATCGGTTCTAGTTGTCATAAGTGTTGGGTTTTGTTGTAATTTCAAAAAATTTCCTACGCTCACGCAAGATCATAGTGATGCATAGCAACGAGAGGGGGAGAGTGTGATCTACGTACCCTTGTAGATCGACAACAGAAGCATTTGGTTGATGTAGTCGTACGTCTCCATGGCCCGACCGATCAAGCACCAAAACTACGGTACCTCCGAGTTCTAGCACACGTTCAGCTCGATGACGATCCCCGGACTCCGATCCAGCAAAGTGTCGGGGAAGAGTTCCGTCAGCACGATGGTGTGGTGACGATCTTGATGTACTACTGCCGCAGGGCTTCGCCTAAGCACCGCTACAATATTATCGAGGACTATGGTGGAAGGGGGCATCGCACACGGCTAAGAATATGATCACGTGGATCAACTTGTGTTTCTCTGGGGTGCCCCTGCCTCCGTATATAAAGGCTTAAGGGGGGGGGGGTGCGGCCGGCCTAGGAGAGGCGCGCCAGGAGGAGTCCTACTCCCTTTGGGAGTAGGATTCGCCCCCAATCCTAGTTGGAATAGGATTCGCGGAGGGGGGGAAAGAGAGAGGGGGGCCGGCCCCCTCTCCTTGTCCTATTTGGACCAAGGGAGGGGAGGGGTGCGCGGCCCATCTTGGGCTGCCCCTTCTCTTTTCCACTAAGGCCCACTTAGGCCCATATAGCTCCCGGGGGGTTCCGGTAACCTCCCGGTACTCCGGTAAAATCCCGATTTCACTCGGAACGCTTCCAATATATCAATCTTTATGTCTCGACCATTTCAAGACTCCTCGTCATGTCCGTGATCACATCCAGGACTCCGAACAACCTTCGGTATATCAAAATGCATAAACTCATAATATAACTATCATCGTAACCTTAAGCGTGCGGACCCTACGGGTTCGAGAACAATGTAGACATGACCGAGACACGTCTCCGGTCAATAACCAATAGCGGAACCTGGATGCTCATATTGGCTCCTACATATTCTACGAAGATCTTTTATCGGTCAGACCGCATAACAACATACGTTGTTTCCTTTGTCATCGGTATGTTACTTGCCCGAGATTCGACCATCGGTATCCCATACCTAGTTCAATCTCGTCACCGTCAAGTCTCTTTACTCGTTCTGTAATACATCATCCTGCAACTAACTCATTAGTTGCAATGCTTGCGAGGCTTTAAGTGATGTGCATTACCGAGAGGGCCCAGAGATACCTCTCCGACAATCGGAGTGACAAATCCTAATCTCGAAATACGCCAACCCAACATGTACCTTTGGAGACACCTGTAGAGCTCCTTTATAATCACCCAGTTACGTTGTGACGTTTGGTAGCACACAAAGTGTTCCTCTGGCAAACGGGAGTTGCATAATCTCATAGTCATAGGAACATGTATAAGTCATGAAGAAAGCAATAGCAACATACTAAACGATCGGGTGCTAAGCTAATGGAATGGGTCATGTCAATCAGATCATTCAACTAATGATGTGATCCTGTTAATCAAATGACAACTCTTTGTCCATGGTTAGGAAACATAACCATCTTTGATTAACAAGCTAGTCTAGTAGAGGCATACTAGTGACACTCTGTTTGTCTATGTATTCACACATGTATTATGTTTCCGGTTAATACAATTCTAGCATGAATAATAAACTTTTATCATGATATAAGGAAATAAATAATAACTTTATTATTGCCTCTAGGGCATATTTCCTTCAGTCTCCCACTTGCACTAGAGTCAATAATCTAGATTACACAGTAATGATTCTAACACCCATGGAGCCTTGGTGTTGATCATGTTTTGCTCGTGGAAGAGGCTTAGTCAACGGGTCTGCAACATTCAGATCCGTATGTATCTTGCAAATCTCTATGTCTCCCACCTGGACTAGATCCCGGATGGAATTGAAGCGTCTCTTGATGTGCTTGGTTCTCTTGTGAAATCTGGATTCCTTCGCCAAGGCAATTGCACCAGTATTGTCACAAAAGATTTTCATTGGACCCGATGCACTAGGTACGACACCTAGATCGAATATGAACTCCTTCATCCAGACTCCTTCATTTGCTGCTTCCGAAGCAGCTATGTATTCCGCTTCACACGTAGATCCCGCCACGACGCTTTGTTTAGAACTGCACCAACCGACAGCTCCACCGTTTAATGTAAACACGTATCCGGTTTGCGATTTAGAATAGTCCGGATCAGTGTCAAAGCTTGCATCAACGTAACCGTTTATGATGAGCTCTTTGTCACCTCCATATACGAGAAACATATCCTTAGTCCTTTTCAGGTACTTCAGGATGTTCTTGACCGCTGTCCAGTGATCCACTCCTGGATTACTTTGGTACCTCCCTGCTAGACTTATAGCAAGGCACACATCAGGTCTGGTACACAGCATTGCATACATGATAGAGCCTATGGCTGAAGCATAGGGAACATCTTTCATCTTCTCTCTATCTTCTGCAGTGGTCGGGCATTGAGTCCGACTCAACTTCACACCTTGTAACACAGGCATGAACCCTTTCTTTGCTTGATCCATTTTGAACTTCTTCAAAATCTTGTCAAGGTATGTGCTCTGTGAAAGTCCAATTAAACGTCTCGATCTATCTCTATAGATCTTTATGCCTAATATGTAAGCAGCTTCACCGAGGTCTTTCATTGAAAAACTCTTATTCAAGTATCCCTTTATGCTATCCAGAAATTCTATATCATTTCCAATCAGTAATATGTCATCCACATATAATATCAGAAATGCTACAGAGCTCCCACTCACTTTCTTGTAAATACAGGCTTCTCCAAAAGTCTGTATAAAACCAAATGCTTTGATCACACTATCAAAGCGTTTATTCCAACTCCGAGAGGCTTGCACCAGTCCATAAATGGATCGCTGGAGCTTGCACACTTTGTTAGCTCCCTTTGGATCGACAAAACCTTCTGGTTGCATCATATACAACTCTTCTTCCAGAAATCCATTCAGGAATGCAGTTTTGACATCCATCTGCCAAATTTCATAATCATAAAATGCGGCAATTGCTAACATGATTCGGACAGACTTAAGCATCGCTACGGGTGAGAAGGTCTCATCGTAGTCAATCCCTTGAACTTGCCGAAACCCTTTTGCGACAAGTCGAGCTTTGTAGACAGTAATATTACCGTCGGCGTTAGTCTTCTTCTTGAAAATCCATTTATTCTCAATTGCTTGTCGATCATTGGGCAAGTCAACCAAAGTCCATACTTTGTTCTCATACATGGATCCCATCTCAGATTTCATGGCTTCAAGCCATTTTGCGGAATCTGGGCTCACCATTGCTTCTTCATAGTTCGTAGGTTCATCATGATCTAGTAGCATGACTTCCAGAACAGGATTACCGTACCACTCTGGTGCGGATCTTACTCTGGTTGATCTACGAGGTTCAGTAGTATCTTGTTCTGAAGTTTCATGATCATCATCATTAGCTTCCTCACTAATTGGTGTAGGTGTCACAGAAACAGTTTTCTATGATGTACTACTTTCCAATAAGGGAGCAGGTACAGTTACCTCGTCAAGTTCTACTTTCCTCCCACTCACTTCTTTCGAGAGAAACTCCTTCTCTAGAAAGTTTCCGAACTTAGCAACAAAAGTCTTGCCTTCGGATCTGTGATAGAAGGTGTATCCAATAGTCTCCTTTGGATATCCTATGAAGACACATTTCTCCGATTTGGGTTCGAGCTTATCAGGTTGAAGCTTTTTCACATAAGCATCGCAGCCCCAAACTTTCAGAAACGACAACTTTGGTTTCTTGCCAAACCATAGTTCATAAGGCGTCGTCTCAACGGATTTTGATGGTGCCCTATTTAACGTGAATGCGGCCGTCTCCAAAGTATAACCCCAAAATGATAGCGGTAAATTAGTAAGAGACATCATAGATCGCACCATATCTAGTAAAGTACGATTACGACGTTCGGACACACCATTATGCTGTGGTGTTCCGGGTGGCGTGAGTTGCGAAACTATTCCGCATTGTTTCAAATGTACACCAAACTCGTAACTCAAATATTCTCCTCCATGATGAGATCGTAGAAACTTTATTTTCTTGTTACGATGATTTTCAACTTCACTCTGAAATTCTTTGAACTTTTCAAATCTTTCAGACTTATGTTTCATTAAGTAGATATACCCATATCTGCTTAAATCATCTGTGAAGGTGAGAAAATAACGATATCCGCCACGAGACTCAATATTCATCGGACCACATACATCAGTATGTATGATTTCCAACAAATCTGTTGCTCTCTCCATAGTACCGGAGAACGGTGTTTTAGTCATCTTGCCCATGAGGCACGGTTCGCAAGTACCAATTGATTCATAATCAAGTGGTTCCAAAAGTCCATCAGTATGGAGTTTCTTCATGCGCTTTACACCGATATGACCTAAACGGCAGTGCCACAAATAAGTTGCACTATCATTATCAACTCTGCATCTTTTGGCTTCAACATTATGAATATGTGTGTTACTACTATCGAGATTCAATAAGAATAGATCACTCTTCAAGGGTGCATGACCATAAAAGATATTACTCATATAAATAGAACAACCATTATTCTCTGATTTAAATGAATAACCGTCTCGCATCAAACAAGATCCAGATATAA
The DNA here is from genome assembly GCF_018294505.1 of Triticum aestivum. Lineage (NCBI taxonomy): Eukaryota > Viridiplantae > Streptophyta > Magnoliopsida > Poales > Poaceae > Triticum > Triticum aestivum. The sequence continues at coordinate 503,956,949 of NC_057803.1, forward strand.
TGTTCATGCTTAACGCTGGCACCAAATAACAATTATTTAGGTCTAATATTAATCCCGAAGGTAGATGTAGAGGTAGCGTGCCGACCGCGATCACATCGACTTTGGAACCGTTTCCCACGCGCATCGTCACCTCGTCCTTAGCCAATCTTCGCTTAATCCGTAGTCCCTGTTTCGAGTTGCAAATATTAGCAACAGAACCAGTATCAAATACCCAGGTGCTACTGCGAGCATTAGTAAGGTACACATCAATAACATGTATATCACATATACCTTTGTTCACCTTGCCATCCTTCTTATCCGCCAAATACTTGGGGCAGTTCCGCTTCCAGTGACCAGTCTGCTTGCAGTAGAAGCACTCAGTTTCAGGCTTAGGTCCAGACTTGGGTTTCTTCTCTTGAGCAGCAACTTGCTTGCTGTTCTTCTTGAAGTTCCCCTTCTTCTTCCCTTTGCCCTTTTTCTTGAAACTAGTGGTCTTGTTGACCATCAACACTTGATGCTCCTTTTTGATTTCTACCTCCGCAGCTTTCAGCATTGCGAAGAGCTCGGGAATAGTCTTATTCATCCCTTGCATATTATAGTTCATCACGAAGCTCTTGTAGCTTGGTGGCAGTGATTGGAGAATTCTGTCAATGACGCAATCATCTGGAAGATTAACTCCCATTTGAATCAAGTGATTATTATACCCAGACATTTTGAGTATATGCTCACTGACAGAACTGTTCTCCTCCATCTTGCAGCTATAGAACTTATTGGAGACTTCATATCTCTCAATCCGGGCATTTGCTTGAAATATTAACTTCAACTCCTGGAACATCTCATATGCTCCATGACGTTCAAAACGTCGTTGAAGTCCCGGTTCTAAGCCGTAAAGCATGGCACACTGAACTATCGAGTAGTCATCAGCTTTGCTCTGCCAGACGTTCACAACATCTGGTGTTGCTCCAGCAGCAGGCCTGGCACCCAGCGGTGCTTCCAGGACGTAATTCTTCTGTGCAGCAATGAGGATAATCCTCAAGTTACGGACCCAGTCCGTGTAATTGCTACCATCATCTTTCAACTTTGCTTTCTCAAGGAACGCATTAAAATTCAACGGAACAACAGCACGGGCCATTTATCTACAATCATACATAAATAAGCAAGATACTATCAGGTACTAAGTTCATGATAAATTTAGGTTCAATTAATCATATTACTTAAAGAACTCCCACTTAGATAGATATCCCTCTAATCCTCTAAGTGATTACGTGATCCAAATCAACTAAACCATGTACGATCATCACGTGAGATGGATTAGTTTCATTGGTGAACATCACTATGTTGATCATATCTACTATATGATTCACGCTCGACCTTTCGGTCTCCGTGTTCCGAGGCCATATCTGTATATGCTTGGCTCGTCAAGTATAACCTAAGTATTCCGCGTGTGCAACTGTTTTGCACCCATTGTATTTGAACGTAGAGCCTATCACACCCGATCATCACGTGGTGTCTCAGCACGAAGAACTTTCGCAATGGTGCATACTCAGGGAGAACACTTCTTGATAATTTAGTGAGAGATCATCTTATAATGCTACCGTCAATCAAAGCAAGATAAGATGCATAAAACATAAACATCATATGCAATCAATAAAAGTGATATGATATGGCCATCATCATCTTGTGGTTGTGATCTCCATCTCCGAAGCACCGTCATGATCACCATCGTCACCGGCGCGACACCTTGATCTTCATCGTAGCATCGTTGTCGTCTCGCCAATCTTATGCTTCCACGACTATCGCTACCGCTTAGTGATAAAGTAAAGCATTACAGCGCGATTGCATTGCATACAATAAAGCGACAACCATATGGCTCCTGCCAGTTGCCGATAACTCGGTTACAAAACATGATCATCTCATACAATAAAATTTAGCATCATGTCTTGACCATATCACATCACAACATGCCCTGCAAAAACAAGTTAGACGTCCTCTACTTTGTTGTTGCATGTTTTACGTGGCTGCTACGGGCTTAAGCAAGAACCAATCTTACCTACGCATCAAAAACCACAACGATAGTTTGTCAAGTTGGTGCTGTTTTAACCTTCACAAGGACCGGGCGTAGCCACACTCAGTTCAACTAAAGTTGGAGAAACTGTCACCCGCAAGCCACCTATGTGCAAAGCACGTCGGGAGAACCGGTCTCGCGTAAGCGTACGCGTAATGTCGGTCCGGGCCGCTTTGTCCAACAATACCGCCGAACCAAAGTATGACATGCTGGTAAGCAGTATGACTTATATCGCCCACAACTCACTTGTGTTCTACTCGTGCATATAACATCAACATATAAAACCTAGGCTCGGATGCCACTGTTGGGTTTCGTAGTAATTTCAAAAAATTTCCTACGCTCACGCAAGATCATAGTGATGCATAGCAACGAGAGGGGGAGAGTGTGATCTACGTACCCTTGTAGATCGACAACGGAAGCGTTTGGTTGATGTAGTCGTACGTCTCCACGGCACGACCGATCAAGCACCGAAACTACGGTACCTCCGAGGTCTAGCACACGTTCAGCTTGATGACGATCCCCGGACTCTGATCCAGCAAAGTGTCGGGGAAGAGTTCTATCAGCACGACGGTGTGGTGACGATCTTGATGTACTACTGCCGCAGGGCTTCGCCTAAGCACCGCCACAATATTATCGAGGACTATGGTGGAAGGGGGCACCGCACACGGCTAAGAATATGATCACGTGGATAAACTTGTGTTTCTCTGGGGTGCCCCTGCCTCCGTATATAAAGGCTTAAGGGGGGGGGTGCGGCCGGCCTAGGAGAGGCACACCAGGAGGAGTCCTACTCCCTCTGGGAGTAGGATTCCCCCCCAATCCTAGTTGGAATAGGATTCGCGGAGGGGGGAAAAGAGAGAGGGGGGCCGACCCCCTCTCCTTGTCCTATTCGGACCAAGGGAGGGGAGGGGCGCGCGGCTCATCTTGGGCTGCCCCTTCTCTTTTCCACTAAGGCCCACTTAGGCCCATATAGCTCCCGGGGGGTTCCAATAACCTCCCGGTACTCCGGTAAAATCCCGATTTCACCCGGAACACTTCCGATATCCAAACATAGGCTTCCAATATATCAATCTTTATGTCTAGACCATTTCGAGACTCCTCGTCATGTCCGTGATCACATCCGAGACTCCGAACAACCTTCGGTACATCAAAACACAAAAACCCTAATTACGATCGTTGCCGAACTTTAAGCGTCTGGACCCTACGGGTTCGAGAACTATGTAGACATGACCAAGACACGTCGCCGGTCAATAACCAATAGCGGAACCTGGATGCTCATATTGGCTCCTACATATTCTACGAAGATCTTTTATCGGTCAGACCGCATAACAACATACATTGTTCCCTTTGTCATCGGTATGTTACTTGCCCGAGATTCGATCGTCGGTATCCCATACCTAGTTCAATCTCGTCACCGGCAAGTCTCTTTACACGTTCTGTAATACATCATCCTGCAACTAACTCATTAGTTGCAATGATTGCAAGGCTTTAAGTGATGTGCATTACCGAGAGGGCCCAGAGATACCTCTCCGACAATCGGAGTGACAAATCCTAATCTCGAAATACGCCAACCCAACATGTACCTTTGGAGACACCTGTAGAGCTCCTTTATAATCACCCAGTTACGTTGTGACGTTTGGTAGCACACAAAGTGTTCCTCAAACGGGAGTTGCATAATCTCATAGTCATAGGAACATGTATAAGTCATGAAGAAAGCAATAGCAACATACTAAACGATCGGGTGCTAAGCTAATGGAATGGGTCATGTCAATCAGATCATTCAACTAATGATGTGATCCTGTTAATCAAATGACAACTCTTTGTCCATGGTTAGGAAACATAACCATCTTTGATTAACAAGCTAGTCTAGTAGAGGCATACTAGTGACACTCTGTTTGTCTATGTATTCACACATGTATTATGTTTCCGGTTAATACAATTCTAGCATGAATAATAAACTTTTATCATGATATAAGGAAATAAATAATAACTTTATTATTGCCTCTAGGGCATATTTCCTTCAATAAGGTCAAGGTACAACTCCAAGTCGTCCTGTTACCGAAGATCACGGCTATTCGAATAGATTAACTTCCCTGCAGGGGTGCACCACATAACCCAACACGCTCGATCCCATTTGGCTGGACACACTTTCCTGGGTCATGCCCGGCCTTGGAAGATCAACACGTCACAGCCCTACCTAGGCACAACAGAGAGGTCAGCACGCCGGTCTAAATCCTATGGCGCAGGGGTCTGGGCCCATCGCCCATTGCCACCTGCACGTTGCGAGGGAGTCCGGAAGCAGACCTAGCCTAGCAGGCGTTCCAGTCCAATCCGGCGCGTGCCGCTCAGTCGCTGATGTCACGAAGGCTATGGCTGATACCACGACGTCAAGTGCCCATAACTGTCCCCGCGTAGATGGTTAATGTGTATAGGCCAGTGGCCAGACTCAGATCAAATATCAAGATCTCGTTAAGTGTGTTATTTTAAAATAACCACGGACGCCGACCAGGGACAGGCCCACCTCTCTCCTAGGTGGTCTCAACCTGCCCTGTCGCTCTGCCACAAAGATCCACCCAGAGGGCCGTCGGGACAAAGGTCCTTTCAGCCCCCAATCCGTGAATCATTCGCGGTACTCCTCGCCGGCCATTAGTAATCACATGTATCATGTATAAAGTATATAGTATATACCCGTGATCACCTCCCGAGTGATCACGGCCCAGTAGTATAGCATGGCAGACGGACAAGAGTGTAGGGCCACTGATGATAAGCTAGCATCCTATACTAAGCATTAGGATTGCAGGTAAAGGTAACAACAGTAGTAGCAAGGACATGCTATGCATCAGGATAGGATTAACGGAAAGCAGTAACATGCTACACTACTCTAATGCAAGCAGTATAAAGAGTAGAGTAGGCGATATCTGGTGATCAAGGGGGGGCTTGCCTGGTTGCTCTGGCAAGAGAGAGGGGTCGTCAACACCGTAGTCGTACTGGGTAGCAGCGGCGTCGGTCTCGGTGTCTAGCGAGAGAAGCGGGGGAAGAAAAAATAAATATTAAGCAAACAGATGCATAGCGATGCATGACATGAAAAGTAGCGGTGCTAGGGGTGCCCTAACGCGGTAAGAGGTGGTACCGGTGAAGGGGGGGAAACATCCGGGAAAATATCCCCAGTGTTTCGCGTTTTCGGACAAACGAACCAGAGGGGGAAACTTGTGTGTTCACTATGCTAGGGATGCGTGGCAGATGAACGGGCTGCGTATCCGGAGTCATCTCGTCTTCTAAGCAACTTTCATGTACAAATTATTTTCATCCGACTTACGGTTTATTTTCTATGAATTATTAAAGTTTTTAAATCATTTCGGAAAAACAGAATTAATTTAAATAGAAAACAGGGTTATGACATCATCATGACATCAGCATGATGTCAGCAGTCAACAGGGCTGTTGACTGGGTCAAACTTACATGTGGGATCGTTCTGTCATAGACCTAACTAAACTACCAGTTTTAGTTAACTAAATTAGGTAGTTAGGCTAATTTAAACAGAGTTAATTAAGTTAATTTATTGATTTGCTAATTAATTAATTTTATTTGTTATTAAAATTCGTTCTAAACAGGGGGTGGGCCCCTGTGGTCACTGGCACAAGGCCACGCCCTGGCTATGGCACACGCACAGGGGGGCCATCTATGGCCATGGTGTGGCCAGGGGAGGCACTGGCCGCACCGGAGAGGCCGGCGAGCGAGGGCGGAGGCGAGCGGCGCCTGGCAGCGACGCCGTGGCGGATGCGGCGCATGCGGGCGGCGGCATGCGCGTGTGGAGGAGGACGCGGTCGCCGTGGCGATGGTTGTGGCGAGCGCGAGCGAGGTGCCAGTGCAGGCCGCAGAGCACGGCGAGGTTGACGGGTGGGGAAGAGGGCGGCAGCGCGGTGGGGTAGAGCAGCAGCAGAGGGTCGGCCACGGTGCGGGTGCAGTGCGTGCAGGCTGTAGTGGTGGAGGGCGAGTGCGGCCTGGAGCGGCGGGCACAATGTCGGGCGAGGCGGACGGTGTTCGACAGGGGGAGAGGGGAAGAGGAGGCCGAGGGCCTCACCGT